>NC_053413.1:5807500-6107500 GCF_016859285.1 Xiphias gladius
AGGTGACACTAACAACTCCCCTGTTTATCTTATGTTTTCAATCAATTTAAAACCTGTGTGCTTTTGATCAAAGCCTGCATCACTAACACTATGAGAGTTTTGGATAATGACTGGGGCAGGCATCCAGCCAACTGCATTAGGGAAGTCATGAGGCCAGCATAACACAGCCTCAGATAGACAAAAGACTAGACTAGACAGAATCAGGAATGTGGTGGAGGGTAAATTCAGTTTATATAACACTGATTATCTTAAAAGGTTTCCTCAATTTTTAAGTGGTCTAAATCTTACTGAGTGAACAGACTGTGGCTTACCCAAACAACTGAGAGGTTAAAAGGCTTTGTGTTGTCAACTATCCACTCTGCTAATGTGTCCTTTAGCAAGAACCCAGCAAGCTCCAGGTTTTGTCCTGTATGTGACCTCTGACCTCTGTCTGGAAGGTGATTTTCCAAAGGCATCATTATACAATGCTATATCATGCTACTCTAAATAACTATATTATTGACTTAAATTCATAAATACACTTTAAAGCTGCACTAATAAATATCTTTATATTAAAATATGAAAAAATGACTGTGTATAATGTGAAGTTGCCCCTGGGTACATTTTAGCATCTTTCAGCTCAGTGTTTTGATTTTGTGGCCTGCAACTTTTATTTTGGTTGTTTCTAACTTCAGCAGGCACCTGTTTTCAGCAAAAAAGTTCTGATAAGCCCACTGTAAGCACCAAACAGTAGACTTATGAAGTTAGCGACTAGCTGGTGAGTGGAGTGTTTTAGCAGCTAAAGAACCAGGTATTACATCTCAGATAAAAGGATACTGAATACTGGAAAGAATCACAACTTCAAAAAATTCTGCCGTTCTGTGGGTGCTGGTTGTGCAGATAGGCACCTGTTTGTTAACATGTTTTTCATAATATAGCGATTTTACAAGGTGGTAATATGTTTGCACCCAGTGGGCCAAAAAAATCACTAACTAGTAATGTCACCCAGTAATGTTGGTTAGACAGCATATGTATCTGTATCTGACAGTATCTGTCTAAAGTTTACTAACATTAGCCACCATAGGCCCACCGGTAAGGCTCTACTCGCTAAACATCCGAGTGTTTTGATTTAGCAACACTTTCTTTTATTACTTTTGGATTCAATCTTTGTTTTGTGGAAGGAAGATTTTGTTATCTTCTTTCAAAAGTTACATAATCTTTAAAGACATTAATAATTTTTTTTGGCAACTAAGGGACAACACAAAAAGCTAATAAAACATCATGTTACAAAGTTTTTATGGTGAATGTGCTAGAATACCTCCACAAATTTACACATTAATTAAAGTTCATCTGGCCACCTTAGTACACCTTAGCCCAATATATACTCCGCTATTAGGTCTGTTTTGGTCTCCATATCTAGCAAATATCTGGCTAGCTGCTGAATGCTCCACTATCTTCAATAGCTAGTTGCGAAGTTTGTCTGCCTGCTGTTTGGTGCTGAGCAAGTAGTGTACAGTCAATTTATCAACGCTTTTTTGCTGAAAACAGCTGCCTGCTGGAAACATATTGATGAGAGCATTGAGACTGAACCAGAACAGTTTAGTTGTGGGCCATAAAACCAAGACAAGCATAAAACGCCCCTTACAGCTGGGTTGGTCGATAATTTTATGTGGGTTTTTCTCTACGAGTGACACTTTTCACATTTAAGTCATTTAATCATTTGTTAATGTTAAAATATAGATTAGGCAGCTCTAAGGTAAATGTATATACCATGAAAGTTAGCCGCCACCTGTAATGGTTTGGTGCTATTTTTAATTTTAGTCATAAATTTAAATTAAATTACTCTCATGGTATGTGGCATGGGATTGCAGCTCACAATCTTCAACATGGGAGCTGATTGGTTTGATCCGCAGGTTATTAAGACAATAACTAGCTGACCAGGCTAATGCTACAGATGAACTTCTGACTTCAAACACACACACATGCACACACATTACACATACACACAAGTTCGCTCAATGCCACACTGTAAGGTCAACAACATATTTCAGATGAAAGAATGCATTGTTAGGAGTTGTTCGGAGGCCAGAGGTTGACATCTGTGGAAGGACAGTTTCCATTACATCAAGTGTCCCAGGCTTTTACCCCATCCCTCCTCCTTCCAAGCCCCCAGCCACCCTCTCACCCTTATGTCACCCTCTGAAATACATACAGAGACAGAGAGACGCAGAGAGAGACTTCCAGTGTGCAGCAGAGTGATGTTTTTTTTCCCCATGTGGTAGTGTCTGCTGAGATAAATTGAACAGCTGGACACAGAAGGACAATGTGCTGAGACAGATAGACAGGCAGACAGACAGGTAGACACGGACTGATGTTAGTGGCAAAGATTGGATGATTTCACGCCCAGCAACCTCTGTATGTCCACTTCCTCTTTGTGCTCAGTCTTTGTTTTGTCGTTTTAAACAGTCCTACTCAAATCACTGATCATTCCAAAAGCCCCCTTTTTGAGAACAATTTGTTTTTGTTAATGCTTCATATAAAAATTGATACCACATTAAATTTGAGCAAATAATATATTTGCAATGAGCTCCAACCAGTCTTTGCAAATATTTTTTATAACACAACACATTTACTGTATCATGCCATATTATATTTTCACTTATCATTTTAAATCAAACATTTGGTTGCACTGGCAAAAAGTATTGATGTATCCAAGAACTTTGGCTAATTTGATTATAGTACATAAAAGTATTAAATGTATGAATGCATTAAATGCACTCTCATCATTTAAGGCACATTTTTTGAAATAAAGAAAATTGTAGAATGCTTTACATATAATTTCTTAAGTTAAGATAAATAAATTGTTAATTTAAGATAAACTCATCTATATTGAATGTACCAAGCCAGTCAATAAATTAGTCGCTATCCTATTTACATCTGCTTACATCCTGGTTATGCATGTATAAGGCAAAACGCTTTGAATGTGAGACTCTCAGTGAGTGTGTGTGTGTGTGTGTGTGTGTGTGTGTGTGTGTGTGTGTGTGTGTGTGTGTGTGTGTGTGTGTGTCTGTGTGTGTGTGTGTGTGTGTGTGTGTGTGTGCTGGGGGTGTTTGCTCAGCTGCAAGTGTTGTTCTCAGAGCAAACAACCCCTCAGAGCTTCTCACATTGACTCATCTCCTCCTCTAATACGTATGTTAATGGAACACAAGGGAGGCACAGTAATGGGGAATTCTGGTGATCAAGTGAAAGTGTCAGTATCACTGTCATGATGTAAGGCGTGAATCCCGCTGAGCACCGTCGATATCACAAACGAATGCGTTCATGGTTCTGGAGGAAGTTTTGGACAATAACCGCAGTGAAGTCCTGCAGGTCAGCAATGTCACTCCTGTTTGTTATTTTGGAAGCGCTGGACATTGTGTATTGTGACAGACATTTGATGTGAACTGTGTGGAATGAAAGACAACCTTTAGAGAAATGTGATAGGAAAACATTATCTCATGTTCCCTCCACAATCCCTCTGGCAGAGTACCATCTATTGACATCCACCCACTGAGCCATCATCACAAAATTCACTATTGTTCAGAACTGAAGAAGTAAAATGCTGTTGCAGTGTGGTATTTTTCCTCTACCCATCTTCTGCCAGTGTATCTATTGAGACACTTAGTGGGCAAGTGGAGAAGTGTACATGTGTACGATTTAGTTTTTCCCTTTAACCCCTAACAGGATCTGGGACATTTATTAAACACCTTATAGTGATAAAGCAGTCCACTCAAGTGTGAAGAGTGTTTGTTCTCCTTTAGTTATAGGAGTAAATGTAGTTTATAAAGTTTCTTAACCCAAAAAGTCATCCTGTCTGCATGAAGATTTTTGAAAGCTGCCGAGCTTACTTCTGATTAAGCAAATTAGGAGTGGAGGTAATGTGCGGATTTCACATTGTGGAGTTGGGTCACATTTATATAACAGTCCAATAACAATTCGGGGCAATATCTTCTAAAGTGCTGAGTAATGCAGGTAGACCAAGTCCATGATAAGTTGCTTTGTCTCACAGTCCTGTCTGTTTCCATTTCATATCCTTTTTACTTCCCCTGAGACATGAGCATTACTGTCATCTTTCTCGCTGCACATTTTTTCAGAGGCTTGGTCAGTTGTGATACACTGTTACTCATTAGGAGCACTGACAGCCACAACAGAGACTAAAGAGCTGGCACTCAGCAGCACATCCACGCCGCCTCAAGGAGCGACGGGGGATAAGTGGAGGAGAAAGCTTTGAGCAGCGATGTCTGGCTCAAAGGTAATTAATGATAGGGGCAGCTCTGGCACAGAATGTCACAACAGGAGCTGATGGCTGGAGGGCTTCTTTCAAAATAAAATCATTTTTCAAGAAAGGAAAATTGTTCTACACAGTAGAAAAGGAATTAAACTTGAAATGTTAACTACAGCGTTACAGAGGAAACTGCATGTTTCTATTAAAGCAATGATACAATAAATCCTCAAAAGCCAAATTGTAACCCCATGATGAGGCTCGGCAAAAAACTGATTTCAACGGAGGTATGAACTGTGATAAAATTCAAATAAATTTAAGCGAATTCAATTTTTATATGAGTAGTTTCATTTCTACTCAAGTTCCTACTAAACCTTCAGCAAATTAACAGTACCATGCTTCTTCATGAGTCGGATATTTCTGCTCTCTATGCATTGCTATTGGAGTGATAAGTGTTTTCCAGCTGATTCTTCAGGTTGATTACACGTACAGATCATTGCTGGATTCTTCCATAACATGCCACATGGAGGACTAACACAGGGCAAAGGTCACAACATCATGAAGATGGGGTTTATGTTGTTAGTAATTTCGTGTTTTAACAGACGGAGTTGTCCTTAAAGGGAAAGAGAGTGTGTGCATGTTTGTGCAGAAAGTCTCCATCTGCAAACAGCAGAAGGTCCATAATTTCAGTAAGCCACAGACCCAAATATGCAAAAGCATACCTGAGCATAAACACACACACAGAAAGACAGTGTACTCAACCTTCCCCTTTAAACCTGGGCTATTACTGAAGGTTACCTCAAAGTGAGAAAGTGGACATGATGCTGTACGTGCATGTCAGAGCAGTTACTCTCATAAAATCAAACAGACAGGATTGATTACATTAAAAAGAGCAGAGGAGGAATCGGCCACTTCAGGATCTTTAAGGGTCCCTGTATGGGATGTTCAGTGGCCAATTTATGAAGCAGGATTACAAAGTTATCTTGTTAACTTTGCTTAATAAAACCCAGAAAGGGTATTTTGATATCAATCTTTGTTGCAGATTTTAGGGGGAATCTAGGGGGGATTTAGGGGGAATACAACATCTCAACCATTCAGTTGACATAACAAAATGACACAGCATTTGCTGTACAGTTAGGAATGCAGACACTGCATGTACCTGATTCAGAGACATAAAAAGAAACACAAGTACCTGATTGTTCTCAATGATGGAGGACTGATATTACAGACATAACATTTCACAAAAGCAGTGCAGTGGTAATGGCAGAATAGATGTCCATAGCTTTGCAGAATGAAGGACGGAAATCTTAAATTTAAGCCCAATACAAACATGTTTAATGCAAGTTTAATGCCTAATTAAGACAAAGTGGAAAGGGCAATGCAGGTTAAATATTAGTCTTACAAGCCCTGAAACATATTGTCTGTCTCTCCCTGTTCCTCACAGGTAAGGTTATTATTGTCAGTCTGCCAGGTAATGACTGGCATCCCATGTCATCTCATTAGCTCTCTAAACTCAGTTTGATCTCTGCACAGAGCAGTCAGCAGTCATTTAACTGCTTTCACTGAATTATCAGCAGACAGAGACGAGGTGCTGTGGATGATTGTGGGCTGAGGAGCCACCAGTGCTACATGAGAGACACGGCAGTGCAGCAGGTTACCAACGATCATGCTTTACAGTACCTCTACAGCACTTTGTGTTTAATGCTAATTAACAACTGTTTTCATGTTAACGTGCTAAACCAACACAGTGAACATTAAACATGCTAAACATCAACATGCTAGCATTGTTGTTGTGAGCATAATAGCATGCTGACATTAGCATTTCGTTCAAGTATAACCGCTGACTCTTAGTCTTGTTATTATAGATTAAATATTTAAATAGCTTTTCAAGCAAAAATGACAGATATTTGCTGGGTTTTGCTTCTGAAATATGAGGAGTTGCTGCTTTTCTTTGTCTTAAGTGATAGACTATTGAATATCTTTGGGTATGGGACAATTGTTTGGATAAAATTGGCAATTTCAAGAGGTCACCTTGTACTCTTGAATTTTCACCATTCCCTGACATTTTTTTTGATCAATTAATTAAGAAAATAATGGGCAGCTAATGAAAATAAATCATTAGTTATATAATCAATACAATGACAATAATCATTATTCATAGCCCTAAACTGAACTCCAAACAGATCTGATTTGATTTTGCATATCTTGTTTCATTGGTTATGAGATGATAGGCTAAGAAACCTGGAATTCATTAGTAATATCTGGGAGAAAAAGAACTGCTATTTGCCATGAATTTCTGCTAAGTTTTACTTTGTATTAATACTCTGTATGTTCACTGTCGAGCAGTATAATAATGAATGTAAATATCTCAAATAACAGCCATAAAGTTTGCACATAAACAGAAATGAATACTCTCCTTGATGTTGATGAAAATGATGACGACTTGATGTTTTACAGAACTCACGCTTAGTAAAAAGACTTTCTTTGTATGTTTCTTTCCCCAAAGCATAGATTAATAGGAACAGATATACAATGATAATGACTCACAGACAAATTTTAACTAGTAACCATGGAAACGGTGTACCCAAACAACAACTACAGCCACCCAGTGACAGTTAAATGTTTCCTTTCTAAAAACCATGGCAGAAGAAGCTGTAAATTCATTTTTTTAAAGAGTTTTTTTTATTTTACAAGAGCATTAGGTCAGTCTAATAAATGCTTCCGATATTGGTCTAATTTCCTCTGCAGCAAACCGAGAGCTGTTTCTCTCCTCCATTTGAGCCCAAGCACACACACTGAGAACTACATCATCTCAGTGAGCATCACATCATGGAAAATACAAGACCACTTTCAAGGGAAAGGGGAAAACAACCCAAAAGAAACACTCATTCTTAATTTAAAGTTTCCAGAGATGTTTTTCCCATCAAAATCCCATAGAGTTGCCCGTTACACACATACAGCAATGACACCTTTTACAGTTGGCCCATTGTGTCCAGCTGTGTTGAAATCAAAGTGACTCTGGCTCAATGAGCACATTCCAGACAGGACGCCGCTGTAGTGAGGGCGTTCAGGCCTCCAATATACTGAAGACATTTAGGTAGAGCTCTTTCATACACTTCAATGACAAGCTCGACTGCCAGGTTTTTAGACTCATAAAACACTAAATGGAACTTGGTGGGAGTTTTATTCCAGTAACAGAGACTACATAAGAAACGGTTGAAAGGCTCATAGGTAAAACTAAGCATAGTTAAATTTCATGGGCAACTGAATATGAATGAAATGGAGAAAGCTACAATATAATGGTTTTCACAGCAGAAAAAAAAACAAATTCTTGAGGTGAACTGAGTTCATAAAGCAAACCTTCAGCCACTGACAGAACAAAAATATGGCTGTTATTGAAGATTTCAACCCTAACAGGACTTAAATTGTCAACACTAAAATAATGTGACTAGGTTTTACTGTAAAGGCAATCATCTCGTCCAAAACAGACTCCCGCTGGGCTCACCTCACAATCATTTATATTGGCTAAACATGGAGTCCTTTCAGAGCAACTCAACCAATAGTAAATGGAAAGTGAAGGTTCCCGGAGGCAGGAATAAGAGTGTTTTGGGAGGATAGAGCGAAGTTTGGAGTGTGGAAAAAAGTAAGACAGAATTCTGTGTTTCAGCTGCAGTTGCAACATGTCTGTAAATGGACACAGTAATGATGATGCACTCATGAAACTGAGACTAAATCCCCTCTTAACGCATCATCTAAATTCGTGCTAAATCTGAAAACACTGTTTAGGTGTGAAAACAACGAGCATCCATGCTTGAATGGCTAAATAATAGGAGAATGGCTTAACGCAAGGCTGACACTTTCAGATGTCTTAACTCTGAAGAGTTTTCATATAGGTGTCAAAAACACTGTCTTATTATGAATCGAGAACAAAAAGAGACAGAGATGCTTCTCAAATATATCTGGCTTGGCGTGGATGTAGTCCGAGGGTCACCCTGCATCTGGGCTCATAGAAAACACTGTGAAAAGATAGGCAACAAGATGGGATTTCACACCAGATATGGGTGTAAACCACGCCCACACTCTTCGCCAGATAAGAACATAAGATTGGACAATTCTGCAAAACCAAAGATAACTTTCAATCAGTGTGTTTACTGTACACACACTTAAGTAACAAGGTCACTCGGAGAGGCCAGGTTATGCAGGTTATGCAGGTCAATCAGAGAGCGTGTTTACAACAACAAGTCCTCTAGATGACCCTATAGGCTGCTTGTCCCTACCCTTGGATACAAGCCAAAGGAGCATATCAGTGGCAGGTATACTGGACCTTTGTTGTCATGGTATCAACAAAAGAAATAGTTAAGATTGTGGAACGGTCCCGGTTTGGTTAGGTTTAGGCACAAAAACTTCTTGGTTAGGTTTAAGAAAAGGTGGTGGTTTGGTTTAAAAGGTTAGAGGACCTTCATCGTCATGGTTACAACAATAAACACAGGGTTAAGGTTGTGGAACAGTCACGGATAAAAAAAACAATGCTGACTAAAGGTTTCACACAGAAACAAACAGTGGTCTCCTGTGTGAAAGTCTTGTGTTTTTTTTTTTTGACCCATCCACCCACCTCAATGCAGACTTTGTCACTGCATATACTAGGTCACAAAAAAAAGGTTGATGCAGCTTCACTTCAGCAGTTTGGAGCTCAGATGTTTTGCTCAAGGGTAAACTAGCAATACTAGATACGTCCCTCTGATATTCCAAGCTCCTTTGGGGATTTGAACATATTATTTTTAAGTCACAAGACTGTCTCCCTAACCATCAAGCCTCTGGCAGTCCACAATGTGATAAGCTTTGCTCAGTGTGTGAATAATAGCTCATCCTCAGACAACGCAAATAAATGTTTGAAATAGAAAATCATTTTTGTCATCTATCGTCAAAAACACCCATTCAAACACCTGCATCTGTGTAGGTGTAACCTGACGTCAAACTGGCAAAGCATCAAGTGTGTTCTTAAGATCCCACTTCAAAGCTCAATGTGACCCCCCTCATACAAACTAAACACTTCATTTCTCACCCTGGTGCAGCGTTTGACTTGTCTGCCACTTCCAGCTACCTCAATGTACACACACACACACACACACACACACACACACACACACACACACACACAGGATAAAGAGGGCAGAGGAAGCCCGGGCTATTGCCAAACAAACAAACTATCTCTCTCCTGCAGAGCTGTATAAGAAGAGTCTCACAGTGGGGAGTTAGTAAATGAAAACCACAATAGGAGACAGAGGTGCGAAAATGGAGATGGTCAGGGGGAATGACCCATATTATGTGTCCTGTAATGGGTCTGTGAGGGAGCAGAGGATAACTGAAAAAATTTAAGTCCAGCCATTTTGTTGTCATGAAAGACTTTTCGTTAATGGACAAGATTTGGAAGAAATTGGTAGCACAGTAACCCCTGTGTGGTGTGGGGTATGAAAGAAGTGGATATTTAGGTCACAGGGGGTCTTGAATAAAAAACACAAAAGAGTTGCTTCACAGGAAATGTAGGATCCACTGTTTTGAAGCTTGACCCATACTAGGGACTAAATGTCAGGCTAACTCACTCTCTGCTGCTTCAATTTTGACCACATTTTTAAAAAATCTCACTGTTGTGATTTCCCCACTTTAGTGCAACACTAAATCACACCAGTACTCCAGTACTTTAATATCATGACAGCTGGAAATGCACAGACTAGCCTCCAAAGTGAAGCCTTTTGTCTTTCAATGTACGAAGCAACTTTGATAACAACTAAGACACAGGAAAGTCATATGATAAGAAACAACACCATTATAATAGCATCAGACTTCTCGCTAAGCCCGATACCCCTTAGTTATGCCTGTCAAGCTTTCCATTCTCGCAGGTTTTTTTTCAGTTTGCATATGAAAAACCTGAGTGGAAAAGGCAAACATTTTGGAAAATAAAAAACCCAAAATATCACAAAATAGTTTTCACACTTGGTTGACGTCGAAAAAAATCATCTGCCCCACTGGAGAAATGAAAAAATTGCTGGCCGTTAAAAACATCCGATTTGCAGAGTGTAGAGGAGACGGTGAACTTCCTCAAATTTATACATGAAACAAACATAAATGCCATATTTCCACTATGTATGCATATTCTTTTACTGATTTTTTGTAATCAATTGTTTGTCAAATTGTCATCAAATTTGGATTGAATTTAGAAGGAAACTTGGCTAATGATGACAAACGCAGATGAACCATGCAAAATTCTTTCTAATTTTCAAAAAACTGGGTCTGCAGTTTCAGCCAGAGGCAGGATTCTCATTTCTTGTAGGTAAATGTTGTTTCCTCGCAGCTGAAATACCAATGTCAAAAAGAGATTTAATCAACTGCAGCTAGCTAGCTAATTAGGCTAACCTAAGCTTTATGAGCTAGTTGAAAACATTGTGTCTCCTGCTCTCTTTGTAATGTTTTAAAACAAGAACCTTGTACAGACTTCTCAGCAATAATGGAGTATAAAATGCTACTCTCACTTGGGTACTGTAGTTAGTTAGCTAGTAGTTAGCCAGACAATCTATCATTTGTAGGTTTGCAGCATTTAAAAGTAGTCAAAGACTGATAAAGTATTTCTTTTTACTCTTGGCCTTTTGGATTTGGAGAGGGTTATAAAAGTAATCACTATCCAAACTTTTAACCATGGTATCATTCTCACTTGAGCTCCATACGCACACACTTCAACATGCAGAGAAAACCAACGCCTCACAGACCTCTGTGTCTAGATATGGTTTCTAAGCTATTACTGACAGTCACTGTTCAGGTGAGAGGTTTGCCGAGCAGTGAAATGGCATAAAGTTATTCATAGGGCAAAACTGTTTTCAGCCTTAAAGGTGCTATTTTTATGTTTGTGTCCTCTCTACATAGCCAATGTTAGCATTAACAGCTGTTGACTTACCAATAGCTTCAGCCATCATTGATTTTACAACACAAGAGGTTAGGATACGCCCTCGGGACAGCGCTACTTGTCCATCCAATCATGTTGGACTGAGGTGCAGACTGGACGCTACAGTGACGCACTATTGCAAAGTGGTATTACCAGACGGGACTCGCAGGGGCTAGCTGGTTAGCATGCTAACGTTAGTAGAAGAAAATGCGTAATAGCAATAGAAGTAAAATGTTAAAAAAAAATAATTTTAAATAAAGCGTTGCTTTCCATCATTGGAGACAGCTCTTGGCAAGTAAAGGAATGAAGTCTGATGCTCAACTCGCAACGTGTCTTCCAGACTGGTAAGAAAACAGCTGTTAATGCTAACGGTGGCTGTGTAGCAATAGCAAAAACTTACATATAGCATCTTTAAAGAGTTTTTTATCTGCAATCCAGCCCCCTACTGAATCTATGGCACAAAATATTCCGTGCATTATGAATGCCAGGTTGCAAGTGTTTGTGGTAGTAATTCAAACAACAAGTCAACATTAAACAAGTCATCGTCATAATCAATAAAGTACTTGACGAATACATTTATATTGTTGATGTTAAAATGCACCATGTGGATGTTTTTTTCTTATTTTAGGATTTTTTGAGGCTTATGTGTTTAAAATGTATGCACCACTATGTGGTGATGCGTGCTTTGCTGAAGTAGTCACATGAGAGAATATAAGGATGATTTGACCTTCATCTAATGATTCTACATGATCAATAATTTAGTCTTTAGCTATATATGGGATATACATTCTTGATAAATTTTCTTAATTTCACTAGGTCACATAGGAATTGTACTGACCCCTATTGAGTGTCGATACATGGGCAGTGGTCTAAGGCAAGAAACAGTATAATCAGAGACTATAAAATAAACTTCTAAATATGTATGTGATGATTCAAAACCTACATTTAATTCCCTCCATAGTCATTAGTCAATTTTCTAATGGGATTCAAAGCTTAGTTGGGGCCATATCATCAAATTAAGCAAGAGCTACATTTCACTCCTTTGCCCAACAGTCTTTTTCCTCCTTTTCTCCTCTCAAGGATCCATCTCAGCTGTATATTTCTTTATAGCTACAGTATTGAGAAAGAACTGCAGAAACATGAATGTTACCTACCTTCTATAACCTGCAGGGCAGCAGCCAGCCAGCACAGCAGGACGAGATGCAGGGCAAGAGACCACCTGAGGAAACACATCAGTCTTGGAAGTTAAAGTTTTAACTTCAAAACATAGAAAACTTTTGTAAAGAAGTATTAGCACATGCACACAACATTCATTTAAATTAGCTATCGTTGCAATTGTGTGTGAATGAAGAATTTGCACATAAAAAGCTGCACACAGTGGAAATGCAGCTACATCACAGGTCTACTCTGAGGTGTAACTTAGGTGTTTTATGAAGGTTTGACTGTTTAGTAAAGTCAATTAAATTTCAGTCTCTTCTCTTTCCATGGAGAAAATACAGAAGTAGTAGATAAATTGTCTTACCCTTGAAACATTTTAGTGATTCAATGGATAAAAATCCAGGTTTGGAAGTGAACTCCAAGTGAATGAGTGTGATGAAATTCGGGCAAACGCCGTGGTCCCTCTGCCCCAGAGTGCAGAATTGAAATCACCCTGCTCTCTCTCTCTCTCTCTCTCTCTCTCTCTCTCTCTCTCGCTCTCTCAGTACAAAGGCTCTCTCAGTTCTGAGCTGAGTGACTCTAAGGCCCACGGAATTGGGAAATTTGACTCCCTTGAGGGAAAAAAAAACCCTCCACCCTCACTCACTCAGTGGACCCTCTCTCCTAACATCTTGCTGCTTGAGTCAATTTCCATTCATTAATAATAATACGATGTCTATTATGATGTCCATGTACATTTATGGCTTTCATAGAAGTTAAATCTATCTATGAATGTATCTCAAATATATTAACTTTTCCAATTCTTTTCAGACCATTTTATTTCATGATAAGTATTAGACTAGTAATAAATAAACCAAAAGTTAAGGAATTCCAAAAAAACTTTTTAATTAATGAATGAAATAATGAATGAATGAATGAATTAATGAATAGGGATGTATCGCAATTAGCATAGCTGAATTAACCTGCTAGGGTGCCCTAGGGCAAAGACTTACATTTGGACCCCTCCTCCCACCTTCTGTGTATTATCTATGCACCCTATTTATGTACCGTGTAGCCATCAAGTTCCGATACATAGTACAGTGCAAACAGTAGATTAGACATGGCAGCTTCATCATATTCGACCCAGAAACTAACCACTTGTACTGGGATGCTACTATGTGGTCTCAGGTAACAGTAGCACAGGTAAAAGAACCCCTGAGTGTATTGAACTGAGCAAGTGTGTGTTTTATTACTCATGAATTCAACTTTTCCTTTGTAAGAGGAAGACTGTGATTTCTAATTTCAAAAGTTACACAATTTCACTTTAAAACGTGATTTTGACACAGGGCTCCTGCACTGGACAGGGAGACCGGCTGTAGTTAACACTTTAATTTATAGGTTCAAATTCCGTAACAAATGTGCAACTGAAATGTTTTTGGATATTAGTTATTCAGCTCCATATTTCTCTGCATTCACTAAGCCATGCCCACTATTTCGTGAACCAATCAAACCTGGAAGATTTGTTTTAGTTTTGTAAACCCCACCGACATATTGCATTTCACTCGCAAATACACACAGTGGAAGACAGCTACTCTAACTGCTGTATCACTGTGACCCTCAAGTACAGTTCTCAAAGGCGTGTGAGTAATGGTGGCTGAAGGAAGGGATAACAGTCTTCTGGTCTCCATCCATCCATCCATCCATCCAGTAGCTACACCTGCTTATTGGTGAGGGGTTGGGAGGTAAGAGGGACCTTGAACCCTCTTGCTGTGAGGTGGCAGTGTTAACCACCATGTCATCCATAACATACATTTTACATTTGAAGTCTTCCTCACCCTCATTCAACTAAAATACTCCACTGAACAGGAAGAACTTGCCTTTGGCAGTATGGTAAGTGTTTAGTTTCCAAAACTGAAAAGGAAACCTATTTTCAAAAGAGATCATTCGTTCGTTGCACCACGGCCATTCGCTCCAGAAAGAAATTGTTGTCTGGTTGCTGTTATTGTTTTCAGTGCTTTAATCAGTCACACAAGAAAATATTTTCTGACCATTACAGTCAAACCCTGACAGACCACAGAGACAGAAAGACAGATCCAATGTATGTCCCCAACTATAGCGTGTTTTACACTGAAACAACAAAGACCAATTAAAAAATTGTTTAAATTCACAGTGATTTGGTTTTTTTTTTACATTTGAAATTTAACAGAAGCCACTTAGTGTTGGACTTTTCTTTCCCAGGCTAAAGGACACAAAGCTTCAGGGGTTAATAAGGTCACAGGGAGTCTCAGTGAAATTACCCATGTTGTGATGTTAACACCCCACTATTAGCAGATTTTGGAATGATAATGGGATGAAGAGAGAGGTACCCTCCCTTTCCTTCTCTTCCCTCTCACCCTCCGTCCTTCTATGAATTTGCAGACTACATTCCCTCCCTAATCCACTTGTGTTTTCCCTCCTTGGCTCTTCTCCCATATTTAGCGCTCAGATAATTTCTGTAAAAACGCTGATTAGCCAAAGCTTCAAATATTACTGGAAGGTCAGGGGAAGCTGTGGGGAGATGATGGCTGTGGCCAGCCTTGGTGATGAACATATTCTTTTGTTAAGAGAGCCTGTGATTGCTGACAGTGAGGAGCAGTGGGCTAATGACATGTGGACTAAACAGCAACTGAGTAAATGCAGGATTATAAAATGGGAATATACAGAGAATTATGGTGTATGTATGTTGTGATCTGCTGTTTTACCACTCTAATTTTGAAACCGGACTGTCAAGAGAAAGAAAACCAGATTTGTTCAACACACTACAGTGATAGAGAAATTGAGTCTCACATTTTTGTCAATTGTCCTTTTTATTGGGAACAGTGCAATATTTTGTTGAGTAGAACACAAATTGATCTACAGCCATGCTAGCAGCTGTGTGAAGCTTTAGTTTGGAACAGCCATGCTTTGAGGTAAGGCTAACGTCAGCTTGCTAACATGTTCACGATGACAATGCTACAACCATTATCATCACCTTAGTTTAGCATGTTAGAGCTATGTGAAAAGTTAAGATATCGCCACAGTTATTACAATTCTTCTTGTGGGGAACATGAATGTCTGGACCAAATTTCATGACGACCCATTCAATAGCTGTCTGGATATTTCAATCAAAAACACAAATGCCAGCTTCACTGTTGTGCTAGAGTAAAAGCCAGGGATAGACAGGGTCAGTAGGATTCATTCTCCAGGGACCATGGATATCTGTAGTCAATTTCATGGCAAAATGTACAGTAGATGTTTTCGCTTACACCGGATCAGTGAAGACTTGGTTGGTGGTGCTAGATACACAATCAGTAGGATTCTTCCTCTAGGCACTGGGGTTATACGAATACATTAAGTGGCTCTACAAGAAAGGGGGATCACTAATGTCAGTTGGATTCATCCGCTGTGCACCATAAATATCTGAATAAATTTCATGGCAAACCATTCGATAGCTATTGGGATAGTTCAGTCTGAACCAAAGTGATGGACCCAGTGCTGATGTTGGGGGCTTTTACTCTCACTGGGTCCTGCCAGAACTATAGGCTGATTAACGTGTTGGATGGCCTATGGATCTGGCTTTTCTGTTAACACTTGATGAAGATGTGAAACGTCACTTTCTTTTACAGCAGATGATTTTCCTAAAGAAGGGTGCACTTCATATAGGAGCACATTCATTTAAGTTGTTGAGAATTAGTGCATTGCACTTGCCTGACCTGTGACAAGACATGCACTATGCACTTGACTGTGAACAAGGGTCAATATGACCTAGTTCATCCTGGTAACTGACACATTTTCATGTGTCCGTGTGAAACTGTAACATTTTAGTAAACGATAGGCTAAATGTAGCCCTCCAATCAAAGAGCCTCTGTGCAGAGCCGATCATGAGTCTCGTCTCGTGTTGATGATGTCATAGCTAGAGGCCCCTGAGGACAGTTCATACGTTTCCACATAAAACAGCTATTTCAAATTTGAACTTTCTGAGTTCTGTCTCCATGAGAGAAAACATACCCATAACCTGCTATAACGCACATACATACATGTTTTTTGGGACATCTCTCATGGTGCCCTTTCTTTGCAACTTCAGTTGAACGTAAACAACAGAAGCAAGAAGTTCTGCATGGCAAAAATCTTGCACAACTTTGATGATAAAAAATCCCACATTTATAAAAATCAAGACTCTGTGAACCCATCATTTCCCCTTATGGCTTGTCAGGAGCTCTGGAATTTAATAGGTGATGCTTGTGGTGTTTGTGTTTTATAACTGGGTCCTGGCCAGAGGACAAGATTGTCATTGAGGAACCAATAAAGTGTCAAATTGGGTTCTGAATCTCAGCCTATGCTTTAAACTGAGCAAAGAGTTAGGATTACAGACAACAGCAGACAGTGTAGCAGAGCTGTAGTTCAGACAGTGATCAGAGCATCAGACCGGGTAGGTTGTTGTTGTTGTTCTGTGCGTGCTGACCCAGCTAACCGCTCAGCGGGACAAACAGGAAGCCATTTATCCTGGGCCAAGTTCCCCAACAGCAGCTCCAAGATTGTTTTTTGTTCTTTTGTGAGCCAAGAGACAATGATGATTTTGGGTTTAAATTGAATTTTGGAAACTGAACCTGGGCCCGTTATGTAATAGATGACAACAATCCAGCTCGACTTTCATCTGGGTCAGACAGGAATGGATTCCATTTGACAATAATTGTCCCTCTGAGCATATATAACAGTCCAAAATCAATTTTTAATAAGGGGTGCTGTTACATTAAAAAAAAAAAAAACTTTTAACATTGGTGACAAGAGTTAGTTGTTGTTCAAGATAAGGTTATCCTGAATATGAAATAAATGCAAAACAGGTGAGTCTTGATTGGGATTGCAGTTACATGAGGTAGGTGTGTTGGGAGCCCTCTCAGCACCCACTGGTGCAATGGATTAATGGAGATAAGTCTCTCTTTTATGCGTGTTCCTACCCTGTTTCCAGTCTTTGATCACTGGTAAATAATTAGATCTTACCAGTGAATGTGGTCAGACTACAAGTGATGTTGGGTGCAGGTTCATTGAGGCTCTTCCCAGTGGACATGCAAGAGATTTTTCAGTGATAATCATAAACCTGCTATGAAAATGAAACTTTACTAATCTCTCAAAAAAAACCTCTCAAAAAGCAGTTTTACTTGCATAAAACATTTTTTAAACCAACGTGCACTCTGCAGCAAATCATTAATAAGTTTTAGCATGTAAATGACAAATTCCCATTTCAATGTCAAATTAAATTCCGTATGGCTCCATTGGTCTTTATACAGTGAGATTTTTGTAGTTGAGTTTATGTTTTTTTTTTTTGTTCATAGTTCTTTTTATAGTGTAGAAATTTTATTTGTACAGTATATGGTAACTGTTCATTGTGAAAATTAAATTGTGATAATTACACCTACAGATCATGTTTTCTCAATAACCTGCATACTCTCATCTAAATATCATAATTAGATCAACGTTCTTTCATTATAAATCTAAAAAAGTGAGTCATTTGTATCTGTGACCTCCCTTGTTTGTATCTCTAACTTTTGCAGGTTTGGGTTTAGGGACTTGTTGCTCTGACAAAAAATAATCAACAATCTAATCCAGATAACTCAGCTATCCACGTACAATCCACATGGACCTGGTCTCACAAAACTGATTAACAACTGGCTCTGGTAACTCAGCCACAAACCACGCAGCCCTGTCTGATCATGTGAGATAACACAGTGATGTCTTTGGGGAACATTAGACAACATCTTCAAATACAGAGCAGCATATTAAATGAGATGAAATTAGATGACAGATCTTTGTTGAGAAATTAAATCTTTGCAGCAGCAAAAAGTAAAGGTTCTGTAAGGTAAAAGTCAGCAAAACTAAGCACAGCACCAGAATATAAATAGCAGTGATAGGAACAGATGAAAATAACTGTCAAGAAACACTCGTAGTAGTATGTTTTAAATTAGAGTGAACATATTTTACAGGCTTTAAATTGTGATTGACATTTTAATATGTGAAACAGCATACATGTAGCTAGAACTGGAATGTTGTTGGCCTGAAATTGTGGTATTGTTTTTTTTTTTTTCAAGATCTATTATAATCAAAACACAAATAACGGTGAATCTTTAACAGTCATGACGTTTGTGCTGTTGATTTAGAAAGAAGTACTGTGTTTGAGAAAAATATTTGGAGGTATACTTGACAAAAATGTCGCAGGGATAAATTATTGGGAGCCTATTCAGAGAGTGCAGACCATCTTCTTTTTAAAGATAAAAGTTTGGGCACTGGCTGTTGTTAGCACACAGTGTACCATTTATTTCATATCATTGAGTTTATAAAAACATTTTCTATTCACAAAGCCAGGACAAAATAATCAGTTGTAAATTTTGTTAGATACTGACACCACCTGCTACTTCATGTTTAGTGACCGCTGTAAGCCACTTGGTGGACTGTTAACATCTTTGTGAAACTGAAAAGCCAAGAACAGTACAAAATGAGCTGGCTAACTGACTGACTCTGCTTTGTGAGACAAGCCGGGTTCTCTTTACAAAGTAGAGGCAAAAGAACAGGAAGGAAAATTAGAGCTGAGACGAGAAGAAGGCAATCAGAGAATTTACAGAGCTCTACATCTGCCTAACCAACCACTCATTCGGCTTCATTTCCTTTGATCGCTGACTTCCTGCTTTGACCTTTCCGGCCTTTTGTCTGTAAGTGGGTATAGATTTATGTTTTGTGACATGTTATGGGTGGTTCTTTCCAAGTTTGAATCAACACTTCTCACTTTGGGTGAGCCTATTATCTCGGTCATCATTTATACAGACAAATGATCCCCAAAGCACTGATACAGATGGACGTATATAATCCTCTCTAATTTTGACCTCAGATGTTAAAACTGAACTAAAATCTGCAGAAACTCTCCGTTTAAAAGCAAGTTCTTTACAGAATTTGCATCTATTGATTGTGAAGTCAAACTATATACTACTGAGTCTTTCGAACCTAATCTTCAAAGATTTGGGAAAATCTGTCTATTCATGAGACACTTTTACCTGTCTTGAAGGTAAAAAATTAGAAATCAGAACCTTTGATATTACAATGCTGAACAACTGATGGTGGAATATGCACATCTCCCATCTCCTTGAACATGTTGATGAAGATGAATAATTCCATCGTGGATTAGGTTTTCACCAGATCTAATATCCTCACTTGAATATTCTTTAATAATTGTCTCTAGTTTAAAAAAAAAAAAGTCACAGAGGCTAATATCTGTTTTTCCAAATTATTTTATAAACCCAGCAGGTTTTTTTTTAACAAAACTTACTGAAAGTATAACCAGAATCTTCAAAGACTTTCTTGAACATCTAGAAAAAAAACTATTCTGTCCAGTGCACTCTAACAAAGATTTTGAACCCATTTCCTAGGTGCGACTCTGTTTCCCTATCCAAACAGAGATGGTAGCACAGTACTGGTATTATGTTCAAATGGCTTACAGGTGCCTGTATATAATCCAGGCATCAACCACTGTTCGGTTCTGCTCTGGCATCTGATTCCTATACCTTTATTTTGGATTGGTCCATCCACATAAAATTGTATGAAGCAACACAACACATAGTGTTCCATGGCACATTAATGTTATCTCTGACATTACAACAGGTGAGCAATGTTCAAGACAACCTTAATAGCTGATTCCAACCAACACTGCCACATTTACTCGGAAACTCGTGGCCTAGTAATCGGTGAAACTTTTGTTCTAACTTCCTGTGCAGTGATACGAGGCAAACATGATATTCTGTAAAATATAATGACTTAAAAACATGCATAACTCATCCTTCCATTCCAAAGTCAGTCATACTATGTGTCAGTTAAAAGTGGTCTCAATGACACTGAAACAAAGACACTGTCATCTATGTCCGCGTTCCTCACTGAAACCGATGGGCTTGCTGTTGGCTACTGAAAGCTACGAAATGCTAAAAATAGAGACAAGTTGTAGTTAGTGTTCTTTCTTCCAAAAAGGTGTCTGGTGAAGAAATATAACATACTCAAATGAGAAACAACGTCTCCACAGGGCAGCCTCACAGTGTGGGGGAGTTAAGGGGCCCCAGGAGGATAGGGTGCGGAGAGCCCTCCGTGCCCTCGGACGACACACTGAGCCCCAGCTGTGGAGCAGGAAGAGTCCCCTGTCCTTCACAGGGACCGTAGTCCTCCAAAATGTTAACAGCACTCCTGCTCTTTTTCTCCTGACAGTGTGAGGGGATTTTCTACTGTACTTCCTCTGTCAGACATCTTTGTCCATGTCCCACCTTGAAGCGATGTCCTCCTTTGTCAACCCCCCTCCCCGCCCTCTGGGTACCCCCTGTCCAACCATGTTTTCTTCCAGTGTCCTTCTAAGCAATTGATTCTAAGAGTAGATGGTAATGACCTCCCGACCTCCTCCACGAACCAACAGGACACGATCCAAGCCTTCCATCAGAACCTCCAAAAACTCCATATCTGAGAGGCGTGTTATGGTTAAGAACAGTACACTAGAGCAAGACATGCTTCAACCACTCTTTTTGAGAGACTGGATAAATCTCAGTTATGAAAACCTCCATTTCAGGGTGTGAAAAATGCTTCTGTCAGTGGTGAAATGCAACTCAGTGCATTTACTCAACTACTGTTCTTCAGTACAAATCTGAGGTATTTGTATTTTACTTGAGTATTTCCATTTGATGTTACTTCTTACTTGTACTTCACTACATTTCAGACAGAAATAATTTACTTTTTACTCCACTACATTTATTAACAGCTACTAGTCTTTTTTTTTAAATGTATTTATTTTTATTTATTTACAGGTAACCTTAAAGGAATTGTTCAACATTTTGCTTATTTACTTTCATACCAAGAGATCAATGAGAACTATTACTGTAATATCTGTATGGTAAATATGAAGCTACAGCCAGCAGCCAGTTAGCAGTATTAGAACTGGAAGCCAAGAGAAACAGCTGGCATGATTCTGTCCAAATGTTAAAAAAACAAAAAGAAAAAAGCTCGCAAAGCTCACAGATCAACATTTTATATCTTCTTTGTTTAATTCATTAGCAAACTGAAATGTAAAACCCATAGGCTGCGTGTTGATGATTTAACACTGATAGAGCGAGGTCAGCTGTTTCCCTGTTGCCAATCTTCCCAACTATTGGCAAAGAAAGCAAAAAAGCATATTCCCCAAAATATTCTTTAATATTAAAATACCCTTTTAATATGCCAGCATTTTATTAACTGACTGACAGAGTGCGTGACTGGTTGACTAAATGAGCAGCTGAGCAGCTGGAAAAGGATACAGTTCTCATCCCCTTTCTTGTTCTTCGGTGGGCCTGGCATGTTGAGCAAGACCAGCTGTGAATTGCAGGATTTCTTGACGACCGCCTCATTGAGCTTCACAGCTGTGTGCATCCTCCGCACGTTGGACTGGTTGCTACATCAAACCAGAGACGTTAATAACAGCACTGACTGAGGCGAAAAATATCCTGCCAAGTCTTGCAGAGTCAGAGATCACTTTCTCTGCTCTAAATCAGCAGTCGGCAGGAAGCACAGTGTGAGTGATTGGGAAATCTGATGATCTTGTAGGCAAATCCAGTAGACACCGGTAGCTTCCATGTGATCGCAGCACTGACACTCATGCAAACTGAACTGGTGAGCTACTTTCACGCAAGCATACCGACACGGATGCGCATGCACACAGAGAGTTCATGCACATGCAAACTAAAAGTGAAAAATAAAGTGACTTACAGATTCTCCCACTCACTAGAGGAAGAGAGCAAAAAAAAAAAAAAATTTAGGCAAAAATAATGGCTGTTCATCTCTCAGACTGTCTGAAGTTTGTTTAGATTGAAGGGGTTATGTGTTGGAAAATCTGCCATCAAACAGTATCAACAAATTACATTACAAATATGCAGGCAAATACTAGGATTACTGAATGCATTTAAGGGGACAGCCCTTTAACAACACAATGTGATATGACCAGTTCAGTAGGTTTTTAGCCATTCACTGCCTTTTGATAACTGTACGCGAATACATACGACATAGATAATAACAATTATGATAAAGGTAAAAACATGTACAATAAATAAAAATAAAATACGAACCTCACCAAATAAATCAGATTGTTTGAGTTGAATCGTCATGTTTGACATGTTAGGAGCTGGATCGACTTACGGTTTCATATTAAACATGTCCTTAACTGCCATGCCTTCTCTGTGTCTGTTCCTCTCGTTGACCAGTTTATCCTTGGTCCAGGTCATGTGCACGTGATCTGGTGTAGCGACTGCAGCTTTGTCGTTCATTATAGAATGAGAGGCCGTGTTGCGGTCGTGGATCAACTGGGCCTAGCAGAGGACAGGTGGGATGATAGAAGGACAGGTTGGTTGTTTTCAGCATGTTACTCTCATCGTCTTGATCCTTTTCTAATTAACAAAACACTGAGTTTCTCGAGATGAAGCTCAGGTTTTTACAATGCCGGGCTTCTTAACATGTCATTAAGGCAGCAAATACTGTATATCGCTGCTTTACAGTTGTGAGGGACATAAATAAATGAAGAGAAAACAATGGAATTGTGTGATGTTATGAGAGCAGTCAGGTGAGAGGCAGTTGAATGGTGATGAAGGTGAATTGCAGGTTGGAAATGAATACAGACACACACATTGTCTTTGTAGAACCCCAAATGGACAGTCGAACGTCCCTGTCTATTGTTATTATATCTGACTGAACTGTCACAACATGTTGGAAATGAGCATAACTGGAAATGAATCTACATGTACAAGAATAATGACACAATGACTGGTGTGTTCAAGTAAGCGATCAAATCAGTGCATGTATAGTCAGCTTCCCCTTTCTGATGCACATGCTTGTATTTATGATAAAATTATTAAAGGTCAAGTGATTCATTTCCCATGTGCCACAACATCATTCAGATTTTAGCTAGAATGTGATAGTTGGATCTTGAAATTCACCATATTATTTACTCTAACGCACGTGTCTGAAGTTGCGTATTGCGTAAGTATTTTATTTAAATTTTTTAACAGCATTTTTAATATTTGAAGGCCACTGACAGCAAAAGCAAACAAGCTTCATCCAGGCACCTGCATATTTTTTCTTTTACCTCGTATTTAAAGTTTGGTCATCCAGTTGTCAGGTGCAAAAAGTACAAGCAATACTGCAGTCAAAGATTTCGGCATTAAGAGACAAGATACACCAACATAATGGTTAGTAGTCTTGGAGCAGCAGGTCGATTGGAAGTAACTGGAATGAGTCTCACGTAGACCTCTGATACTGGGATTCTGGTGCACATTTAAAGGCACTCAGTGAAGAACTTGTCTCCCTCTAGTGACAGCTTTTGATATCTGTGTCTCACACAGGCACAGGCCGCATCGACGGTACAGTGAATGGAGGGGAAGACAGCAAGACACTCATGAGCTAGACCTAAATTAAGATGAAGACGGTGCCGTCCTCAGGAAATGAACAGCGAGGCCGAACATTATATCCCTGAGTTCAGCTCCTGTTGACAGCACTGTCTCAAGCATTGCAGTTGTCATGAATGGATTACGATGGCAAGGAAGGATGGCGTGATGAAGGGATGGAGTGATAGCACCATGGTTGGCGACTACAAGCTGCCTGGTTGCCGTGGCTACCTCATCCTCTGGTATGCACAGGGTGATGAGGGGTGGGGCGTCAACACCTGACGACTTCTTCCTCCTTATGGAGCCACGTGATACATCTGTGATGCTCTGAATCTTAGACCGTCGTCCAATCGCAACACAAGGTTAGGGGAAGAGTTCAAAGGTCAACAACAGCAGTAAAGGCCATGAGAAGTTATGCTACACCTCGTTCTTTGAATGCTAGCTGCATACTTTACCTCGACTTCAGCTGGAATCTAATTTTTTTAATGTTGTATACAGTTTATTATAGCATTTCTACATCCTGTTTTAAAGTATGCGCATTCAATCTGAGTATTTTACAGTGGAGTGCATTTGTTCAAGTGTGTCATAGCTTTGAAAATTTCAGTGTGCTGAACATATTCTTATGATTTAGTTTGATATCAAAATGTAATGAGTGTGTTTTACAGTGTTTGGACAATATGCTGAAGTGTATTTTGATGACACTTCCTTTGAAATGTCTGTTTTAACATATAGTCCTCACATGTGCGTCACATAATTACATTTTAAAATGCATCAGAAAATGTCAGAAAATCCTAAACACTGAGCAAAAATGATAACTATTATAATCCTTATAAGCTACTAAATATGAGTCATAGGCAGCAACATTAAGCCTATAGTTTTTACCAGATTTTTTTCACAGTGTGAAATTTGTGAGTGTCACGGTACCTCTCTCTCCCTCTCAGTGCGAGACAGCTGCATCTGTTTGAGCATCTGAGATCTCTGCTCCATCACCAGCGTCTTCTCATAGGTGAAGGCTGAGATGTCACTGTCATGCTGGCGGGACAGACAGAACATTTGCAAATTCAGCGTTGAGAGTTCTAAAAATACTGATTTATTTGCTATAATTGTAATAAACATCTAGAGTACTGTAAGTCATCAATCGACGATCAATGATTGAAATTTGAGTTAGGAGACTGCATGACTGACTGAATGAATGAATCGCTGCAGACAGACTAACCATTTCCACCACCTCCACCACTGCGTCCAGTCGTAGATGGTAGAGAAACATCTGGAGATCTTTCTTCATCTGGATGGAGTTGTCATCCATCTGGGCTACTGTGAAGATTCGCATTTTGCACTTCCTCCACACCTACAGATTATTACCAATATTGAATCTATACAGAGTCCATATGTGTTTCCTTTATTAATACTTATAAGTCAGTTCACAAAAAAAACAACCCAGTAAATAATTCAAAAGGAAAAAGGAAAAGACAGTTTAGACAACAAACCCCCATGCGTACCTTATGTTGACTGAGTAAAAATGGCAGCAGCATGAGCAGTCCACCATCATGTACGATCCACCACACATCAATGGTTCCCTGCTTCAGACGATCCTGGTTAGCAGGGAAGTGGTCAATGTTCTTAGCAACCATCAGAGCCTGATGAGCTGCCGTTGTCTCTCTCACGGTTTCTGGAGGGAGAGAGATTGGAATGTGTCAGTTTGTTTTTGTAACTTTGCAATGTAACTACTGAAATGTGGGTAAAATGACTGCAATTTATACATTAATAGTATAAATGCCAACTTATTTATATGGCTGTCTCTTAGCACTAGAGAGTTCCAGTATATGACTTATTCTGTCTGGTTTGCAAAACAGTTCCCCAAAAAAGTGAAACTGAATTGAAGTGACCGAATCCCAAAGATGAGATGAAATGAATGAACTGAAAATGAAGTGACTTCATTTAGTCACACACTTTCTTTGAGACGCTCCTTTACCTATGAAATTCCTCCTTGCAGAGGAGTCACGGGCTTGCTTCCAGCCTGCTGGCCAGGCCATCAGGACAGCATTGTGTTTCATTCCTCCCAGTCCGGCTGACTGGATGAGCAGGGAGAAACCATCGCGCAGGTTGGACGAAACCACCACATGGGAAAAACCCTTGGTCCGCTCGGCAGCCATGGCGGCCTTCAAGTTCTGCCAGAAGCATATGGAGCGGGAGGGAAGAGGTTGAAAAAGAGAGAAAGCGGAGAAGTGAGGGTTTGGTTGGTGAACATTTAATTATATTATGTTAAACACACCACACACACAACACATCATTGTCTTGTCATCATGCTGACCAGTCTTCTCCTAGGTACAAAAGCCAACCTGTTAACCTACTGAGCTTGTCCCGTGCAGTTCTTGTGATTTCTGGATTATACAGTATACTGTCCTGTGAAGCTTTCAAAGCACATATGCAGTATGCCCAATTTTCTAGATCATATCACCTTAAAAATATCATAACATACATGGTAGCCAGCTGGTGTTCCCTAGATTAAATAGTGTGATCTTATCTGTTGCATGGGAAACAGCATCTAACCTGGACCACTGGTCCTGCTCTCTACCTGGTGAATGTAGGGGATATACTTATAGACTTTAACCTGGGAGAATCCTAGAGCGGACTGAACAGATAAACAAACCTGCTCTCCAGTCTTGGCGTCATTCCCCCGGGTCATGTAGGTTCCCTCCAGGACTGAACAGACGATGGTCAGCCCCTTGCCTGCTTTGAGCTGTGTGGTGAATGACAGGAGACGGGGGTGTTTGACTGCCAGGTCTGGGTCCAGCTTACACAGCACCAACAGCTGAGGCCTGGAGAGAGAGAAAAATTGTAAGTAGTAGAATGGACAAAATGAAAGCATTAATGCTTGAACTAAGTAACTGATTATATGAATCCAAACCACCTACATGTGAAGTGGACTGTGCAGCTGAAAATAATGGGTAAAATGTAAACGGATTTCTTAGATATTTTAAGAGTAATTAGGATTTTGAATGAATACCTTTAGATTTTTTTTTTTTTTACTGTTTTGGTTCGATTCTGGGAATCTGTGATGTATTTAGCACTATTTTTTGATATCTTATATTCTAAATGATAGTAGAAGTTATTGAATAATTGAGGAAATAAAGCAACAAATTCCCACATTTTAGAAACTGGAGCCATCAAATGTTTGCCATTTGTGTTTGATAAACACCTGCACAAATGAAGGAAATCACAGCACACATACACGCTGACCTCCAGTTTTTGGTGTGTAGTGGTGCTTCCTCCAGCCGGATGAGAGCGTAGCGTGCTGCATTTAAGGACAGGCCTCGGATACCGTCGCCCCACTCCTTCACTGCCCTGCAGCCAAAAGGTCCAAGTAAGGAAGTTTCAGTTCTTTTTCCAAATGTTTTAGAACAGAGTAGACATTCATATGTACAAAGTACAGTGAGCTTCCCTTACTGTCCTGACCAAGATTCTTGACATTAAATCCACTTGCCTCAGACATGGATTTTAAGAAAAGATATTTTCATGAGCAGAGGGTATCAGTTATGTGGCAGGGGGGTGAGTTCTTAACCAGATGCTGTGATACTGAACTGCCCTTCGGCAAAAAGTGAGATCCTTATCGAATCTCATCTCCTGGGTGTTTAGGAATGGCAAACAAAGAATTTGTCTTCAGCAATCGTTGTGGTAAGCAGCGTTGAAAGTAACACCCACCACCTTACCAACATTACTATCGCAGGTAATGCCATCACATTACAAGCTAACTTGATCAACTTTCAAAGACATGTATTCTGAGTGGTGCAGTTAGTTGTGTAAAGAATGGATAACTACAAATCAAGAGTGTGGCTAATTTTGCTGGGATACTACCAGTAATGGAGAGTTGAAAGCAGTTTTGAATTGATCTCTTGACCTGAAACCTTCAGACTCACCCTCTGTACTCAATGTACTTGTAGATACATCCGGCTATCACCATGGCAACCAGGGCGTAGTACCAGGAGGAGACAAACATAAGGGACAGACACAGACTCATCCCTAAGAAGGACAGGGTCCTACAGGATACACACACACATACACACGAACTGTTGCTGGTTTAATGACCAAAATATGTCATGATTATAGACCCAGTTTAGCTGGAAGCTGCTCTTACCAGTGATAGAACTTGAAGCGCGGCCTCCAGTTGGGAGTACGGAGCAAAGTCTGTACAGCACAGGCCAGGTTGACAAAGAGATAGCACATGAGGAAGAACCTGAGCAGACACACCAATGAGAAAGATAATTAAAATCAAAATAAAAAAATAAATAAATTACATGCACATCATTTATAGGTGAAATATAGCTAGAAAAATAACAGACAATTAGCATGTGGCGCAGAAGGTGTAGTAGTTTTTTGTATTTTCTACAGTGTTCAATAAATACATGGAGAGGATGGGGGCCACATCATCCAGAGAAGCAATGAGGATTCCTATCTCACAGATCCCAACTGTCAGCAACAGAGCCCAAGTAGGCTCGCCATTAGCCTTCCCATGACCAAAGACCTGAGAAAGACAGAGATGCAGAGGAAGAAGGTCTGTACAGTGTGGAATTAAACGGCAGAAACATAAAAACACAGAGACATCTTATCATCAAGGTCAAACAGTCCTATAGCTGCCGTATACAGGTCCGCATTTTTTATTTGATATAATATACATAGCATTATATATAATGTGTCATTACTTTAGCCCAAATAATTTGGATTGAATCTTACTGTAGTGATAATTGATTCATTTTTTCAGTAATTTATTGAGCAAAAATGCCAGTGAAAGCAAGTAATCTGAAGAAATCCCGTTGACCTATTTGACCATCTTTATATACAGTTTATAGCAAGGACCCATTCAAGACCAGGTCAAGATTTGTATGTGGCTGGACCGCCCTTTCTCTGTTTGCTTCTCTCCTACTCTTTGCACTCATGTATACAGTATTTTAATAGTCGAATTCCCACTAAAGCTTTTCTCATTTAATTGTTCTTCTGTTTCTGTTGTTAGACAATGGAACAAGTATGAAATAATGACTGATACGTGGCCCATTAAGACTATAGGTTAACCAGCAGTCACTTCCAAGCCATTTCCAAGCTGCTGCTCTGCTCTGCTAAAGTCCTGATTTTATAACCACAACGTCGTCTGATAAAATCACCAAACACATAACTTAAAGACAACGGCTGTGCTGCGCTTCCAGCTATATTTACATTTAAAATAATCAGTCAAAGAGGAAGTTAGAAGATCATTTACATCTGTGTAGGCAGCTGGTTGGTCAATTGAATGAGAGGCATAGAGAGGTGTGCCTTCAGAGGGAAAGCCTGACCTCTGGGCAATCCAAAAAGTCGCTAGATTTGTTGCTAGCTTTGCTAGCTAGTCGTTAAAATCTAATCATAAAGGCACTAAGTTGGCAACACTGCCTGTAGACACCCCCATGATGATGTAATAGAAAATGTTGTGCCAATTCATTTTAAAAGAGCAACGGCTAATGGGAAACTCCAACACTCGGCCGGCCGACCAATGGTAGATCATCAGCACTCAGACAGTCAGTCAATCGTGAACCTTTGTGTTAATAGGGCCGGCCCTGCTGTTGTGGTACAGCTAAAAAGTAACAAAAACAAGCTGTCATGTGTTTGGGTGATGCTTGACTGTAAAAGCACACAGGACTGTTACATTTGAAAAATACAGACCTCTCTAAAACTGACCTGTAAGAATGGGACAATACCATCCCGAGCGATGGCCTGCAACAGCCGGGGGGCGCCAGTGAGGCTCTGGAGCCCCGCCCCACAGCAGGAGAAAAAGGAGCCGATCACAATTACCCAGGGCGATGGCCAGGCCAGAATACCAATCACCGGGTTCTTCTTTACTGAGTAACCAAACCTGAAACAGCCACAAACAGGCATACACTTCACTAGATGTGTCCGGACTATACGGTATTATAATAACCAAACAGCCCTTGTTTTGGCACAGTATGGAACCTAATTATTTGAACCAAACAATACTTCAATATGTATTTTTTAATTTTGTATACCCCTTTTTTAAGAAATCAATAAAGTAAACAATTAAATCACTTCTAACACCAATGATTCTGTCTGGAATAAAAAATTTAAAAAATTCGAAATATTTTCAACAGCTTTGGAACACACACAGTATGCTGAAAAATGATAGTTTGCCAGCATTTGATGGGTTACAATGAGTGGGAAGTCAATTAAAATACACGTACTTGTCTCTCAGCACCACTCCTTCAATACAGGCTCCAAACAAGACCACACAGGAGATGTCTGACCATGAAGTTAAGATGGATATACTTGCACTGTGTATTTGCTTTCCAGCAACAGCCTGAACTGTGAAACTGCAACATAAAATAACTAACATCCTAACCGGCTCGAAAATGTGCTAAACACTAACGCACACAAACAGGCACACAAACTATGAGAAAGGCTGGAGGATACAGATGAAAGAGGTGGTGAGAATAGCCATTATGGTTCCAATAGGTATCGACCTCTGGGCATCTCTGAGATCACCAGACCTATTAGAACCAGCCATTATACCTGAATTAAAACACACACACACACACACACACACACACACACACACACACACACACACACACACACACACACACACACACACACACACACACACACGGTAAAAATTACAGCCATTCAAAAGGTGAGTCCAGATTGAGCACATAAGACTTCTTAAATAATGTCCATGTACTTATTCAATATAATTTTAGACTTTGTATCATCTACCTGTGACCGAGGGGAAGTATATTCCCACTAGCAGAGTGAAGTAGGTGGTGATGTCATTGAAGACATACTGCTTATTGATATCTTTGGACATTTCCTGGGCTGGTACTGAGGGCTGGCTTTCCTTCTCTATCAGCATACCAGCTGGACCATAGTTACCCCACAGGTTCTCTGACAGAAAGAAAGATGGAGAAAGGCATCATCAGCTGGAGGATCGTTTGAGATTCAGTTATTGCAATTTCTCATCAAATTTCATGGAAATCTGGCCATTGGCTTTCAGTTTCTTGTGTAGAACGTTCATAATTCATGCTGAAGGTGGCACAAGGGGCAGTTCCCCTGAGTTTTGGCTCAGAATCCTTCTTGGCATCCTTCTCACCTTTGATAACTCCGCTCAGAAGCCCTGGTATTGCCCGTATTTCTGTCAAGTTGTTTAAGATGAAGTATTCATCACAGGTGGCGTTGGGATATTTACTGTCACAGAAGAGGTCCCAGACGTTGGTGGTCACAATGTTGTTTTTCACAACATCCATCTTTGCACAGGTTTCAAAATTTTCGTTCTTCAGCGAGCGATTCCCCAACAAACAGACACTGTGTAGAGAGAGCGAGAGACATGGGGTGTGGTTAGCTACTGTATCTGCTGTGGTAGATGGAGCTCGGGTTTTCTGGGAAATTCTTGATTTCCCTGCTTGTGCAGCATTGGAACGAATATTGACATAAGGGTGGTTATATTAGATTATATTCAGGTTGTAGGATAGTAGGAGATTTTTGTTTTTCCAAATAAAGTTGAACTTTGTTTGATTAATTGATTTCATTAAATAGTCAGGAATGGCCGTACGACAGAAGATTGATAAATCCCTCAGTAACCAAGATTTGAGTAAAGACTTACATTTCTTTATACCAGTCTCAATATTAAGTTCTTCTCCAGTTTTCCAGTCTTTTGTTACAACCACTCCTAATCAGTTCACTTCATTTTTAACTGGAATCCCATACAAATCTATCAGAGGGTAGTCATGTATAGCAATTAGTTGAGATTTTTTAAAGCTGACATGTAGTCCCGACACCCCTCTTGATGAAGATATAAGTGTCATCTGCCAGCTGACTTATGAACAGATCTTTGCCTAGCATATTTAAAGGCTCTATATCTGGGCTATTTTTGAAAGAAAATAGCCAACAATTTTGGATACGCTTCACTGGTTACCTATGTGTTTTAGGATTCATTTTCAGATTTTGCTGCTTGTATTTCCAGCTTTGCAATGGTCAGCCTCCTGCCTATATTTGTGATCTGCTAACTCCCTATGGGCCTGATCGCTGCTTGAGATCCTCTGGTAGGGCCCTAGCAACGGTTCCAAAACCTCCACTTATTATTAAAGGTGTTCTTGCCCCTCAGCTGTGGAACTCACTGCCTGAGGATCTAAGAAAGGAAAACTCAGTATTCTCTTTTAAAAACTCTTCTTAAAACACAATTTTTTTCTAATGGCTTTTTCTTAACTGATGATATTTGTGGAAATGGTTCTAATGATTTATCTTGCTTTACATTCATGTTTTTGATTTGTGACTTTAAAGCACTTCGCAACTATGTTTTGAAAGGAGTTATCTAGATAAATAAATAAAATAAATGTTATACCTCGCTTACTGCACTCAAGTTAGTTACTTCAACATCCTGTTCACTGAAAATCCCTAGAATTACGAGTGAAAAATAGTTTGCAATGTTTTATTCCATAAATGAGTTTGCATGCATTTTTGGTATTCAAAAGTCTCAATAAAATTAAGAAATTTAAATGAATAAAAATGAAAAAAATTATATATTCATATTTTTATCTGGGCTTTTTTATTGAACACAGTTTACATATTGCTTAGCAAAGGAAACATTAAGGTCTCATCAAACCCTGTTCCACCAACACTGAGAAACCCAACAGTTCCAACCATGAGAAAGCGCTTGGCGACAGTGGAGAGGAAAAACTCCCTTTCAACAGGAAGAAACCTCTGACAGAATCAGACTCAGGGTGGGCGGCCGTCTGCCTCGACCGGTCGGGTTGAGAGATAGAGAAACGGGGGAGAGGGGAGAAAGAGGGGAGAGAGGGGGAGAGAGAAGAGAGAGAGACCGGGAACAGCAGTGACCTGTAAGTTCTAGACCAGCAAAGTGTTGGTGCCCCTCTTGAACTAGTTTTCCTGACCGAGAGCCGGATCTTTGGCTGTTGAAATGCCAGGAACTGGTTCGAGATTAGAAACTGGCTTTGAACCGGCCCTGGAACTGCCTTGGTGTAAAAGGGGAACATCTATCTAACCACTCATCTGGTGCCACATTAAAATCTATTAATTTATTAAAGTAAACCCTACACCGCTTATATTCAGCAATAATTGATGTAAAAGTTCCTGATAATATTTAGTTTTGAGCAATACTATTCTAACCATAGATATTAATCAGAATTGCTAACAACCCCTCTAGATTTACTACCACAACAATCCAATGACCATCCTTATAAACTCTGAATTACTACCTCCCTAGGGAAACAATAAAAACGTCAGTGGTCACTCTTTTAACTGGATCCGTTACACATTAATGAATCCGAAGGGTCTTTGAGCTTCTCCAGCCTGTTTATCTGCAGTGGTTTAATCCTCAGGAAAGCGATCTACGGCTTTCTTGCATGTTTGCGACTCCTTCATCATTCTCCAGATCCCATCACTGTTTGTTTTGACAAACTGGATAATGACCTGGCGCGTACATTTCTCCTCCTTTTTCCCGATCTGATGTATACCAATCAGCCACAACATTAGAACCTGTTGGCGGTTTTAATGTTGTGGCTGATTGGGGAACATACTGTGTAAATATAGCTTGTAGTTCGTTGCTGTGTTTCCAGTTTCCCTTCATTTTTCAAACACTTGGCAATATAGATGAAGATTCTTCTCTGTAAGCAATACAACCACTGCAGGGCAAAGGCCTAAATTCAACAGCTGGTGGGTAACATTGTGCATATTTTAGTGTGTGCCACTAAAATATGCATAGTAAGTAAAACTGAATGGTGGACAAATGGCTAGTAAGAAGAAAACCACTTTACCAAAGAAATGAATGCAGAGCAAACTCCAGTGTGAAAGTGTGCGGGTTTAATTCAGCTGTTTAATTCACAGCCATCAAATTTTATCTGAATGAATATGGTACTGATTCACTAATTATAAAACGGCTTAACTAACTCTATGTTTTTGCACTGAGGTGGTCTTTGAAAAAACCAAATCAGCTGGTTAAATCAGACACACTGAGCCTGCAATGAGAATTATTCAGGAGAACACGGCAATGAATACCACCAACTGAACTGCAATGTCCTGTCCTTTTGCAGCAATATAAGGTGACGGAGGAGTTTGATTTTGCATTTTGTTAATAAGAATATTTCTGTCTTGAAACATGTCAGTACTTAGTGAAAAAGGATTAAGTGGCTGCGAGTAACTCACTTAAACACAGGTGGTTCAATGACCGTCTTGATGACTCCTGCGTAAGTGGCCATGATTGAGAGAACCACACAGGCCAGAAACACCAAAGCCAGTTTGTTCACATACCTGCAGAGAGGAGGGGAAAAGATTTTGTTTGCTGGCATGTGTGTGTGTGTGTGTGTGTGTGTGTGTGTGTGTGTGTGTGTGTGTGTGTGTGTGTGTGTGTGTGTGTGTGTGTGTGTGTGTGTGTGTGGAAACTTACTTCACCCCTACAAAGACTACCAGCGCCATAAGGACCAAGCAGCATGTGCCATAGATGCGCATATTGTTGAGCACTGCTCCATCTTCGCTTTCTTTAAATACTGTTGCTGTTGGAACAATGTACGTCTGGCCGTGGGGAGACAGCAAAGAGAAAGTGGATGTGTCATTGATGTGCAGCGGAAGTAACTACTGATGTCCTCTGGTCTGTCAGAGTGGTAACATACCAGCAGAATCTCTATGGTGCCCAGTATGTACAAGGATCCAGCGAAGGTGGTCCCCAGGTAGAAACAGAGGCCCACTGCTCCTCCAAACTCAGGACCCAAAGATCTGGAGATCATGTAGTACGAGCCACCAGCTTTAGAGAAATTGATTCCCAGTTAGACCACTACCAAATTCATTCCTTTGCTTTTAAACTTTATTTTGTAAAAGCTTGGTAACAGTTTATTTTTACATTTTTCATAGTTTTCTAGCTATTTCCAAGAATGGAACTAATTTCAATTACAATGGTGGTTTAACCTGGAGAGCCTTTCAGTCAGGGCCCAGTGGTCAGCTGAACATGCACAAATGTCAAGTTTGTCTTTTTGTCCCCCCAGATTGATTTTATAACCCCACGTTGAGAACCACAGCTCTACACAACAATGTAACCACCATATCATTTCTTGGTTCTTTCATAAATACTCACATAAATGAGTGTGTACTTACTATGTGTACTGTGTCAGAACATTGCCCATATTTCCCTATAATTATGGTGAAATTACATAGTTTTTTCTGAGTAACTTCCTGAAATGGTTTGAGGAAATTAAAGGGCCATAAATATAGCATAACAAAATTTTCTTTATTTTTTTTCACCACAGAAGTGCTGCTTGTGAACAAAAATAAGGGTAAAGGGTAAACTGTATTTATTTATTTGCTTTTGTGTGCTTGATCAGTATGAATTACTTGCCAGGTCCTTCAAATTCTGGCATTTGAAATTAGGTGGTGAGTATTTCTGTCCAAAGCTGCAGCTGCAGTTGCAAGCCGTTGTTTTTACATATTCCAAGTGGAAAATAAAGACAAAAAAATAAATGAAACATTTCACCATGTACCTGGGACAACTCCATTGGTTGCTATGGCACTCATTGATATGGCTGTGAGCAAGGTCTGCAAGGAGAGAAAGAGGACCGATGTTATGTTCAGGATGCAAAAAGATGAAAAGACATGAAGAGTATGTTTTATTTGTGCAAGAAGGATACTGTATTTTCATGCTGCCACTGTTGTATTCAAGCTTGCTCCAAAAGTCACATACTACTCTCACTCATTTTAAGGGCCATATTATCAGTCATTACTGTATAGGGCTAGGTATGATTTGAAAATGTTTGATACAAGTGCAGATACCAGGGTATTGGCACTGACAACACATCAATCTTTTTGGGGATCTTGTCTTTCTTTTTCTTTTTTTTTTTTTTACAAACCCCTTTTTATTGTTTAACAAAAGAAGACAAACTTCTTCTATAATTGTTAAACCATAACCAAATGAAAATAGAGGGGTCAGCATGAAGAAAAGGCTGCTGCTAGTCACAATGTTTCTTACACGGTAAAAATATGAACTTAAGGTTACAAATTATCAACCCATGGCAATCTGTTCCAATCAGTCATTCCAATGCGAGTGCACAAAGTCCTGCTTTTAGAGTCTGGATCATGTTGCCTCCCAAATACAAAAGAAAACGGTCCCATATTTATCAAACTGGAATGGCTTGTCCTTGAAGAAGCTCATTGCCTCCAAGCCTATGTATCATTCTTTTCAATTATTAATTAATGTAAATTGTATTTCAGTGGTTTTATTAGTAATTAGATATCAGGCTAACTGTGACCACATCATATCCCAGTCACAGTCATCTATAAAAGAGCCTTAACCCTCTTCATACAATTCCTTAGACCTATAGGAGTCCTCTCTCAGAGACTCTGATAGTGGCTCTGTTGAATCGGGTTGTCAGTTTTGAAGAAATTTGTTTGTTGGAAATGTATTTCATGGTTGAATTTTTTTTTCTCCAAGGGGGAATTAAATAAACCCTTTAGCGTTAAATAAGACAAAGCTTTATGGCTGGAGATATCGCAAAAATTGGAAGCTAGATAAATAATCTTATCTTTAGGAATATTAAAGATCATCAGAGTGATATTCTCTATTAGGGACCCCAACTACATTAATCATAATACATTATCTGCCCATCGGGAAAAGGATTTGGGTTCCAGGCCTTGTGGGAAATCAGGATTCAGGAACAGAGGTGTGAGAGGAAAGACTCGACTGAAGCAGTCCTTAAACTTCTTTCTTAGTCTCCACACTATTAAGATTATTTTGCCACCAAAACTGACCTCTGACAGGGGGTCGCACTACAGTTTCAGAGGAGGGTGTATTGATTGGCCTCCAGTTTGTTTGCTTTGCCATTAATCTCAGACTCAACCTCAGACATGTCATTGTTCCGTTCAGGGATTTATAGAATGATACAGTATAGCCAAGAGTTTGTTTGTCTTTCAACAAACACTGATCATTCACAGTATCATTAATGCCAAATACTATTTTTTTTCCCCCAAAACTGTACTTATTACACTCAGTTTAACACCACACTTCATCCTGCTTCTCACTTTCAGGAAGTCAGTATGTTCAGTTGTTGGATTTATAAATGTACTCACACAGATGCAGCACATGGAGACAATGGCGAAGGATCCCAGGATTCCTGCTGTACCAACGATCCAGGTGAGACGCAGGAAGAGAATCACACCCAGGATGTTCTGCATGCAGGGCAGGTATACACCAATGAAGGTTCCCATCTGGGGGACCTGGGGTTGGATGGACACACATACAGATGCACACTGGTGAGAATCTACAGTGGAGAAAGACGAGAGGGGAGGGGAGGAAGAGAGGTTCCCATGACGCCCCAAAATGTCATCAGTCAAACTATCCTGCATGTGTCCATGCTTGTCCCACCGCAACCCATCATGGGTGTTCTGATGCACATGCCTTCACTGAACAGGTGAGAGTGGATAGCAATATGAAGTATAGGCAGAGGAAAGATGACATGCAACAAATGTCCCTGGCTAGATGCAAAACCAGCACGCTGCGGTTACAGATGGTCAGGGCAACCAAAAAACAATCTTCATAATTAGATTCGACCTCTTATCTGAAATGTATGGATTCTTTTAATTTAGGCCGTTGAGGCACAGAGAGTTAAAATACAATTCCAGCATGATTGGAGCTTTCCCTTATTTCCTGCATATTATGTTAAAGGATACGTCCATATCATTTCCAGTCTGTCTTATAACAATACTAGCCCTCTTCCTTAGTGGTTGTGAAGAGATGGCTTCCTAATGCTGTTCTGACATAAAAAGACAGAGGACAAAAATCCAGAGTCCTTCTACTGTGCAAAAGTGCATCCCAAATTTTGACCAAAGTTAATATGAGGCTTCAGCAGTTGCAGTTAATCAATTCAAATATCTTCCAAAGATATAGTTTTTTTATTGCAAATTTCTCTCTTTGTTACTGTGCCTCCTGTGCAGCTCAGCGAGGAAACACTGAACGGGGAATTCGAAAGAGGAAACTTTGTACCAAAATGACCAGAAGTTTGGGAGATACCACCTTGATTTGACCAACTCTGACCGCTGAAGCCTCATATTCGCCTCAACAAGACTTTAGAATGGATTTTTTTTTTACACAGAACGACGGCTTTAGTTTTTGTGCACCATCACTTAAATTGAAATTGCTAGGAGGGAATCTCTTTAAATATATATATATGGGCAGGTGAGTATTGTATTAAGATAGACGTATAGAAAAGTGTGAACTTATCTTTTAATGAAGAGTACTTTTCTCATGTTATGTGGTATAATAATACTTTTTTCTAATCATATATTCATCTTATTCACAATTTTAAAATAATGTGAATAACACAGACACATGCAGCACTTTGAAGGTGTAATAATAGCACCCAATGACCTGCTCTGTCAGAACTGCATTCAAATTGTCAAACTGTTTTTTACACAGCACAACTGCTGGATTGTCATTAATGGCTTTACCTTCCAAACCGAAATAGGGTTCTTTTTGGATTAGACAGGATTGTGATAGCATCAAAATGGTATTAATAAGAATTGTTAAAAAAAAAAAAAAGTTTCACTTTTTTTGTTGTTTTTTTTTTTTGTGGATGCCACTAAAACAGTCCAAAATGAAAGAAATGACAAGAACAATAAGCTCAAATGACACTGAAATCGTACTTTGCAGACATACACTGCTGTCCCGGCTCTCTGCAAATTATAACTTCACTCTTCATGTCATTAAAACACAAAGAAATGATTTGACCGCCAGTCATTTGAGATACAGGATTTTCTCACAATATTAAGAATGGTAACATACAATTTCATTTTAGCAGAACATGTTAATATCCGGTGTCTCTGACACTGTGGAAAAATAACTTTGATCATTTTATCTTATTTCCGAAAGCAAGAGGAAAAGATTTATGAATAAATCAAAGTAAACGGTAAGTAAAAGTAAAAAGTAAAAGGTAAAGTAGTGTCTATCACCCATGAAACAGCTTTGGGCGCAAAGTGACATTATTGTGCTTAAGCTCCTACAGTTTCATTAGTATTATAGCTGTCTTCTACAATAATTACAGTATGCATCACACTGCATAAACACACACACATACATTCCTCTTTTACTTCTCTCCCCAAAATCCAGAGTGTACATACCATTTTTCTAGTTACAAACACTTTGTCCTGGGCTGTCTCCACTGCACTCAGTTGTCTTCTTAAATGCTGCGAAGCGCCTGATGTGGATTTCCAAATCTCCCACATCTTCTCCTTGCTGCTTCCCTGTCTTTCTCTTCTTCTGTTTTACTCCCCCTCACTCGCGCTGTATTGTCTGTCCTGCTCTTTCTAGTCTCAAGCCTCAGATATTGCTCTGTGCACTCTTAAAGAAAAAAACACAGCTCTCATTCCGGTGGGGGGGAGGGGAGGTGTTAGTCATCAATGCTTCTACACACAACAGTCCAAGGCCCTACTGTCTTACGGCCAAAGACTCTGTGTGTTCACTGTCAGTAAAACTGCAGCATATTCTCTTTGATTTTATATGATTTCACACATTTAAATCCCTACTGTCTGTTCTAGGTACAAAAAAAAAGACCATCAAGAGTGGCCTTATATACATATCAACACACGGTCTTTCTCTTTGTGTGTCAGCCATACATCATCTGACCCTGCTAACCTGACTGAGAGTAGGAGCGCCAGGAACCACCTCCACTCTCCGCCTCCAGCTGGCGCCTGAAGACAGCCTCCAGTTCTCGGTGCCTGGATGTCTAGTGCTGCGGGGACGTTTCCTGGCCAAGCAGAATCCCTGTTTTTAAATTTAGCCAGCCAGCGTATGAAGGTGACTGGCATAGGAGAGGGTCTCTGCCACTCAGAGGTCACAGTTCAAAGCCGCGCTCTGTATTTGAGCAAGAGAAACTTGACCTTATATGAATCCAACTAGTCAGGTATTTGAGATTTCAGATCTCTTTCCCACGCCAGGCGGGCTGTTTACACTACACACAGGGCTCACTAAGCACAAAGGACAGGTAATTGATCTTGTGACTTCGCTAAAATGTTGATAACAGCTACAGTTATCAAGGTACTCTCAAAGAAACAATACCTGGTTGTTTGAGTAACAGTGATGTGTGAGCAGCACTAGTGTTATCTTGGCCCACAGAGGACAATATGTTATTAATTAGTTCATGTATGTCTGGTTTAGCTGCTAATGTGTTCTGTGTTTGTTGGGTGTTTAAAGTTTAATGGGCTGCCCACACTGCTTTATGAAAGATCCTCAGTTGTGTCACATGGCCCTCAAGTGATTCAATGACAAGAACAATAAGCTCAAATGACACTGAAATAGTACTTTGCAGACATACACTGCTGTTCCAGCTCTTTGCACAAGATGAATAGAGTTTTAAAGGTCATAATGTTTTACCTCTCACTTTCGGCCTCAAACTACCTCTGTCCTCTGTTTTACCCTCTTACCCTCTGACCCCAGGTCCACTTCCCCAGCTTGGTCTCAGTTCCATTAGCTAACTGGAAACAAAACTCAACACTCAAGTTTAGAGCTGATCAGCAGCGCAAAAGTGAGTGAGAGAGCAGAAATATTCGGAGGGCCTGCCAACAGACAAATGACTGAACAAAAAGAACAGATCAGGTGTCTACCAGGGACAGGATCCTCTGAGGGACATGGACTCCGAATGCGTGTTCTGGGGCCTGAAGGCCAGGATGATCCTGCACTCCCTCTCTAAATGAGACACAAGTTGTGATGTGGAACATGAGGTGGACAACTGGCTAATAGTGTAATGCGTTAATTGTAAAATGATGTCCTGTTTTAAAATGGTAAATTCCACACTGAGTGCTAATTCACACAAAGGAAATGGGGGGCTGCTCACAGCTGCAAAAAATTAGAATAAATGGGTGGCTGTCAGTCCTTTCCTGTTAATACAAAAGCAAATTACATTGCTTTTTTCTATACTACGTGCAAACTAGCCTACTATGACAATTAGTATATTGGACATACTGCCTACTATTAGTACATAGTATGGCATTAGAACATACAAAGATAGAGCTTTGGTCTGGTGGCTTTCCATGAGTTACGCCCTGCAGTGGCTTTCTTCCGTGGTCTTGCTCATGCCATACTTGTACAAATAACTGATATGAACTGATATGACCTGAACAAAAGTCTGGTAAACAGGATGTTTACATATAATATTTTCCCCACTTTTTCAGTCGGACTCCCGATTAAACAACGGTACACAATGGATTACGGGAGACTGAGGGCCACAAAGGCTACGCCGGTCGTGTCCTCCAAATTTAGGCAAAAGATTAAACAACGGATCAATTAATTGACAAAACAATCTGTAAACAAATTGTTGAAAATTGAGAGTTGCATCCCTGTTTCCATCCTTCACAGGTCAAGGATCAGACGCTGAATCCTGCACGGTGCAAATTACAAGTTCTGAAAAGAGCAGTGAATTGAGTTTAAAAGCCCTTTTATGCAAGGAACTTTTAAGGCAAATCTAGTGAAGATGTGATGAAATCTTCATTGTTATTTGTTTTTAAATCACAGGGCTGTCAGGATTTATTGGGACAGTTATATTTTATAGTTTTTAACTGTTTTGGCCTTGTACTTCAGTATATTTGAAAAGAAACACGTTAAAGTGTTTACTTTTAGCTTTAGGGTGTCTGATTGTATCTGCGTCAGTATATGGATGCTAACTTGTCCAATTACATTCTATTCCCTAAAATTGTATGCATAAGAAGGCCTTACACCGTTACCGTTTCCTACACCGTTAATCTAATGTGGATGTAAACACTTTCAAATTCATGGTAAAAGTAAACAGTTTATCTTTGGAGTCCTTGTTTAATTTAAACAAAAATTGTGGAACTATATCACAAAGCGTGATGTTATACAAGGCAAGAAAATAATCACAGAGGAACAAATCTGTGAAGAGAAAGTAAATAAAAAATATAAGTGTATTGGAAACGCTCAAAGATAAAACTTTAGATACTGCACATCGCAAAGAACTTCCTCATGTTTTTCACTCATTTTAAGATGTTTCTTAGAGGAAACGGTCATGTCATCACATGCAATATGGTATGTATTTGCCATACACGCACAGTCTCCAAAAGTACGAGATATTCTGGAGCCTCAGCCTCAGCAGCTGGCAGTTCATTGTATCTGTTTTGTACTGCAGGCAACAAAACTTGAAAATCTACAAATTAGTTCAAAATAAATCTCATAAGATGAAAGACTTTTGCAGAACGGCACGTCTGTTTCTCACAATACAGTCCATTCTTTAGATATGTTTATGAACCGCTGTATCTCCTCGTGATATCATCCCAAATATCAAAGTCTACAGTGTATTTAAACTATTTACTTCTGGATAGATTGCAAAACTGCAAAGCAGAAATTCTTTTTGCTGCAGCATATATTAGGTCAAACCCTGCCATTTATTATCAAGGCATTTTTCATCCCTGAAATTACCTAATTAATAAACTTTTTGATTTTAAAATAATATAATATTTTTAATAATTTAATAAGATAATATTTTAAAAAAGAAGCAGGTGAACAAAAGAGAGTGTGAGAGTTCAGAGAGATTGTGATACTTATATGCACATCTAAACAAAGACAATTAAAAAAGAAGTGGAATAGAGACACACCTGGAATCTTTAAATTCGCTTTGGGTGAGTATGAAAGGTCCCAATACAGTCTAGGTAGTGAAGGGTTATTTTTATGTGTTTTTATATATTATCTTACTATGAGACCAAAAGAAAGCAGCTTATGGTGCTTATTAAACTCAGGTGCTTGCACTAAACAGAGGTGTTATTCTGCAAAGAATGCACCCAAAGATATATGGTTGTCTATATGTGAAAAACAACCCCTTATATGGAAACGGCATGACAATTTGAAAAACTGTCCTTGGGTGCTGTGGTTTGTCTTGTCTTTTTCTACAGATAAGTCGTTAAATAGGGAGAGTCAATCATGTCCAGAGTGAAATGTCCGTACAAGGGAGGCACATACCTGAGGAGGGACTTAGGTCTCAGCCAATAAGAAGATGACCGTGCCGACAATGTTATTTACTATGTTTAAACCTAATATCTACTGGACCAGGGAGAGAATAGACACTCAGACTTCGTGAACTGATGTGAATGCTGTATGCTTGTCAGGGATGCATAGTCTGGTCCAGAGCTCTGTAAGCAACCTCAATCTTTAAGACACTGCTGTATTTTAATAAATAGATGTGAATTTAACTTTTTGAGTCCTGCATACTTCACTAAACTAATGCGCGAGTTCTGATGTTTTGAAGGATGGACTCAACACTAGCAAAACTGTGCACTCGCAGGAGTTCAGTGACAGTGCAGGACTTCATTTTCTGGTCTTAAGAGTCCTTCAAACACTATAAAACCTGATCCTGTAGGCTCAAAACTGTAAACATCATCAAAATCTCCCCTGGCTAACAAAAGAAGTCAGTACCATGACAGGGACCCTCCTGACCCCCTCCTCGTTCTCGGCCTCCTCGTGCTCACGAACACCCTGGGTCAGGTTGGTGTAGTTGGCCAGCTTGTTGAGAAGAGACGATACCATAGGGTTACTGTCCATTTCCTCCTGCAGAGAAGCAAAGGAAAATAAATGACAACATCGTCTTTTTATTTTCTTTTATCTTACATTACTAGAATTAGTTTTACCTGTTCTACTGTGAAGTTAAATGATGTCTTGTTATGATTATTTGTTGAGTTACATATCCAGCCTTGTGTGCAGCACTTTCTAACTTTGGTTTTGAAAGGTGCTCTATGAATAAAAATTATTATTATTATCATTATTATTATTATTATTATTATCATTACCTACTGTATATATATATATATATCTGGAGGTTTGAAACCAGCAACCTTCTGATCTTTAACTTTTGTGTCAGGCACTTTAAATAGTTTACCTGTTATTAGTTATTCATTTCGCAAAATGCAGTGATTAGTCTTCCTGTACCATAGATCATACGCAACATGAATTTGCTTTAAATGTATCAGTCGAAGGAACAATACAGATTTTTTTATATGTGCATCAAATGTTTTAACAATCATAAACAGAGCGCATCTGGCGAAACATTATTTTAGTCTTACCTCAAACAGGGCCATGTTCTTGCCTTCATAATAGTGTTCTCTGTCACTTTCAGAGTTGATGAATGGACTGGATTCTCTTTGACTGTCATCTCCTAGTGGGATTCATAGGAAAAATAACCATATTGGAAGATGCACACTACTGACAGAGCAGCTTAAAGACAGCAGAGGCAGCAGGATCACCAGGAACTGTTCTTGTGTAGTATCTGTTACAGCTTTCACAGCACACGTTGTACTTTAGCAATGACTAGTAGTAGTCCTAGTAGTGTCGTAGTAAGTGTTAGTGGACAGCATATTTAAGGGTGATAACAATACACACATCCCTCTACTGGTTATTCAAACTGGGGATCTTCAAAGTAGAATAAGAAAGTGCCAAATCCACTGGCTGAAAACACAGAAATTTCCTCACTGACCAAAATCTTATTGTGGAAGTGTCAAGTTCAGCTAGCTGGTGTCAAACAAAGATAGTTTTGTAGGGAAAAAAACAAAGAAAAGGAGGCTGTGTCATGTTTTTGGGTAGTTCAGAAAGACCAACAGTGTGCTGAGTCTAAAATGGCATGATCTGTTATTGGCTGATCCTGGCACATTATTTTCAGACAGGCAATGCTAGTTAGCAGTTAGCGAGGCAATTAGATAATATTTTGAATACAAATGACTGGCAGCAGGTGAATAATGAACATTAACAAGCTAGTTGGAAACTATCTGTTACAAACACATCACATGATGTTGTCAATTAAGGAAACTGAACCAAATAACTAAAGACCCAAGAGCTGCGAAGCAGAACCTTCTATGAAGCTAATGTTACAATTGTCATTAGCTAGTCAGCTGTCATTCGTTAGCTTCTCTCAGACATGATTTGAAATTTTTCTGTTTTCAAAAGCAATGTTGCTGTTATCAGTAAATACATTTAGACTTTTGAGTTCAATGATTCATTTTAAAAAAATCTTAATGAATAAAAATGTCATTATATATTTTTAGTTGACAAATTAGTCAGTTTTAAGAAAAGTTAGAACAAACATTGATATCTGGTGAATTGTCCGTGCTGATTACTAGCCATATTTTTGACATGCTGCTGTGTGGATGAACACTTATGGAGACCTGTCCACTGAATTAATTACAAATTAAACAGTTAAACAGTTTCATAACGGTAAAGATAAAAAGAAATAACAGCATATTTACTTTGTAAGAGGCATTGTCAGACACCGGACACTTTACATCTTTCTAATTAGGAAGTCCTTTTGGCTAAAGCGGGCCACTAATTTGAAAATTCATATGGGTACTGTCAAAGGATACCATGTTACTTGCCTGTGTTAATCATTTATATTTTTTAGGATGGTTTGTTTTTGTCTGTGTAAAAGCAGCGTGAGATTTGGGACCAGTGAACCATGCAACACCTGGCTACCCCTGTATCAGCGTGATCGACAGAATGGATTTAGAGCGCTCCATAATCCAGACCACATTTTATAAAGCTGCTTCGTCTAAACCTTTGGGATAAGAGGGTTCAGCACTGTTTCTAGAGAATCAAGGGACAAAGGTTTTAGTTGCTGACAGACAAATTAAGGTTTTACCCACAGTTTGGCCTTTTGCTAAAATCAGCTCTTGTATACTCTTAAAAAGACAACACAGCATAGAGTAACAATTAGACATGCTTTTCAAACTGCTTCTCAGTTTGGTTTGTCTTGCCCCCGGTTGTCATGCAATGTCTCAGCCTATTAGATATGGTATATTATCACACTAGATCACACTGTTTGCTCATCTCTTTCGCCTTGAACAACGCAAGGCTTAAGCATGGTTCAGAGATCACTGAAAAGCCGTTAATAAGAAAAACAGTGTACTGTGGATGCACATGACATGTTGAAGATAGTAACAAAATGTAGCATGCAATGATGAGCAGGGGAGATTATTTGAGCATGACAACTGGTTTTTCTTACATTTATGCCCACAGCGGGTAAACCACTGTCAGAGCTCTGAGCCATATCCTCTGTCCTTTAAACAAACTGAAACGATCCTTCTGGAAAATCTATCACCCAGTGTGCAGCAGTTAAGCAGCATTCTGCAGTCACTTTGTATCTATCCTAAGCTGCTGATTAAATTTCTATGGGAATATGAATGACGTAAGAGACTGAACACTGGAAATAGGTAAGTGGGACAACATGTCTACCCTCCTTTTCATAGGGAATGGATGACTGATTACTCACAAATAGCTTGATGCACAGCATAATGTAAGTACATTTAGTCTAAAAAAAAAAGACATATGTCCAATTACAGTGTCAGGAGTACAGCAGTATAATTTGTGATTCCTGATCTGCACATTCAGACAAAATCCTATTTTCTCCCACACCTGTCCCCCTGCAGGTCTCTGAAATACATTGTTTTCCACTGACAGAGGGAGGTGGACATTTTCAAATGAATATATGACTGTTTCCTGAACTACACACTGAAGAACATACTGGTGGAACAATAGACATAAACAATAAACAAATACATCGGCAACATCAGCTCAGCTCTGGCAGATTATATATTTACCATTGAATGTTCAGCTCAGTGATGTAAACCCACCAGGACTCAGGACATGGTGTGAAAACAACAGTAACATAGTAATTATACACGTGCTAAAATAGATGTTTTAGCCCTGTGGTCAATTGTAGGCTGACTGCTGGCATAAAGGGCTGAAGGTCTTGAGGTCTCCTGAGGATGTTTGTCCAATATGAAGCCCTGTTTGTCAGTCTGACACACTCGCCCACAGCTTTGACACACACACACCGCCTGGCTGTATGAACCTTTGCTGGTTGTCCTGTCTCTCTCCTCTGGTCAGGCTCTCCCTCCTCTCCTTCTTCTTTTTTCCAGTAAACTCTGTGTTCTCTTATTTAGCAATGTGCGGAAGCAAACAGTAAAGCACACATACAGTGACAGCTCAGTCCTTTACCATGGTCCCTTGTAACAATGTCACAGTATTGCTGGGCTGTCTGCTGGTCTCAGACAAAAACACAAACATGTATTACTGTACGTGTGTTGACCTTCATTGAACATTCATTCCCTAACACCAACCTTGACCTTCTACACTAACTACCTAACCATGACTTTACATTAACAAACTCTAATGCTGACCCAAGCCTATGTACTAAGCGCAATTTCACTCTGATCCTACTGGCAACTGTTACTGCAATCTTTACGAGAAGAAAAAAGATGGAAGATGGCACAGAGAATTATGAAGTGTGAAATCTAGAAAAAAGCATTTATAATACACACAAGAACACACACATCTCAAGGGTGACATAGAAAGCCTTTTAGCATAGACGTTAACAATGGGAATACCTCTTTCAAGAGTCGCACACAGTTCTTTCATTTGTTTGCATGAAATCCAAAATTCAAAAAAGCTTCCAAGGCAGTAATTGTGTTAACCAGCAGATGTCCATATTTCTTCATGTACAACAGCACAGTGTCGTGGAGGCTCAGTTCCTCAAGTACATCATAATATGTACTAAAACAGAATTGTTTAACATGCCGCTCAATGATTAACACACGTGAATGCAAGACACTAGATGAATTTGATGAATTTGAAGGGTATTTTATAATTGAATGTTCCCTCCTACTTTCAATCCTGCAGCGTGATCCTTTTTACCCAGAAGAAATCTGTATATACACATCTTTCTTCCAACATGATGTGAAAAAAATCTAACTAAATAGTAAGATCCAGCTGTCTGCTAAACAGCGCAGAAGGTGTCTGTCTTCTAGAGAAAGCTGAGTCATAAAAGTTCTGTTAGTTTCTCCTGTGTTTTTTCGGTTTCGTTTGGTATGAAGCACGGCCAGTTGATATGGTAAGCATTATCAATCTACTGACAAAGCACACCTTAATGGCCTTCTGGGTATTGAAGTAAAAGAATGTTTTACTGCTGCCATTTTGAGTTATCAGTAGGAGTAGTGCAATGCCAAAACTACGCTGTGGTAATTAGCCTGTAGATTTGATGAGGCAAATCTAAGTTCTATAATAGCTTTAATTGAAGTAATAAAGTAAGTCAGAGGCCATAGGGCTAATTTACCCTGTGACCAATCCATTACCCCAACCATGTACACCATATACAATTCAACAAGTGAGTGAAGGTCAAACCAGGTTGCTGAGGCATTACACAAGTGGCAAGCCAACAAAACAGAAGTCACAATGGACTGAGCTAAAAATAAACTTCCTTTTGAATTAGTGCACGGGAGAAGTGCTTCTATTGCCAGTTAGCCCACATTACCAGCCTAACACATGCTAACAATGCTACAGATAATGACTAACATCTTTTTCTGCTTTATAGTTACTAGAAGTGCCTGAAGTGTTCAATGTTAGATGCCATGGGGAAAGGACATGATCTAGGAATGAAACTGATTAATAAACGCAATCAAGACATTTTACCCAGACCTTTGGAGGTTTGTCTCATTGGTCACATTACCCAGTGTGATTAAACAGCTGTCCTGGCCCTGAAAGGTGTGCATGCTAACGGAGATCGTTAGCTAACCATGCCAAACCAGAACACTATAGCATCGTCACATCATTCATGGGTTAGTTATTTGTTTTGAACAGTTTATCTGTGGCATATCTCCTGCTGGGCTGCTAACTGAGGAAACGCTCCTATGGGTCGTGTCATAGGGTAGGCACAAACAGTCTATATGGTCTTTTAGGCTGGAGGACTTTTTCTGATTGTGCTACAGCTATTGCAGTCCAAGACAGTGATCTTGATGTAAGAAACTTTGGATTGCACATAATTTTACCCAAAGTCAAATATATAATAATGAATAAACATTTCTTCGAGACTTCCAAAACCTTACTTGTACTGTAGTAATTACACTACAGTACAAGCAGAAAGTGGGACAATATGAAACACGACACTGGTTACTAGATACTGCTTTGGAAAATTATGGTACTGAGATGTTATTGTTTATACAGATTACATCTTGTCTAATCCGCACTGTGTGTGTGTACATGGGGGTTTGTCCTTTTGAGCAACTAGGCCTAAATGTTCTGTGACTTCTGCCTTTACAAGGAAAGACATCAACAATGGAATGTACCACATCTTTATCTTAGTTTACAGTGGATGTCTTTTCATCTTTTTAAAGTGACACTCCAATTTACCACATCGGTTTACTTAATTCAGTTTACTAATCGTGAACAGTTTAACTGTGTGCCTGTGAAAACAGTTGTATAATTCTTCTGTGGCTACGGAGGAGCTTTCTCACCTCAGAGAAAATAACCCAGATGATCAGGTCATCTGTCATCTGTCATTAATGAAAGCACCCCATTGGGTTGCATTATGGGAAATGCAAGATCGATGTTGTCTCATAAATCCTCCAACTCCACAGAAGAGCCATACTACATCAAAGTACCACTTTATCATCTCTGTTGACCATCAAAATTAGCCTAGTACAGTGACTTCAAGTTTTAGGGAACAACATGTTCAAGAGATAAGAGATAAACACATACATGATCACTTAGTTTGTCCTTCTCAGGGTTAGATAACGAATCAAGCTGTCATCCTACAAACTGAGTTATATTTTAAAGGGACAAGCTTTAGAATTCCTTCAACTGAGACAGCTGTATGACAGTTTAGAACAATCCTTTACAAAATCCATTTTTCTGAGGTTATTTTGTGGAGTATTTTTTGTCTGCTTTTCTGTTAAAAATTGTGCATAATGTTCTGGGAATTTCTGATTTTTTACTTTCATTTCCAGGACTTTCCATTACTCACTTTTCAGTCAAAAACAACCCCAGATACCTACACAGCGAGATCACATTTTTCCAGGAAATATACATCAATCAGCCACAACGTTAAAACCAGATACACTGCTCACGGGCAGCCTTATCTAATTCCACTGAACCAATCTTAGATGCTCTAATTCTGACTACATGTACACAAAGGTCACAGGGTCTTTTGAGTTTTTAGTTATTAGGACTGATGCTCAGTCTTTAGAAGGAAGCATGTGGTATTTGCGGCGTGGAATTTAATAGGTGCTGCCTATTGGCAAGTGAATGCACTGCCTTCTGAAGAAATGTATAAGGTAGTGAAGCATGTCAGTCTGTCTAAAGGTAACAGTTAACACACCTTTAGGCAATTTATCCATCCAACACACATAGACACAGGCAGAAAGATTAGATACAGGAGAGAAGGCTAGACACTACATTATCATAATCATAATTTTCTATTATCACTTCACTGGTTTTTCTGAATTGTTTATGCACACACGGAAGCTCTAACAATTATAATGAGCCATCCTGCATGTTGACGATGTTGAATTAAAACTTGTATAAATGTTACAACTTGATCAATGGAGCCAAGTGTCTGGCCCACAACGTTTCTATAGGTTATAAACTCACATTGAGGCTGCCTGAACAAAGAGCATACTGATTTACTGCTTGTTAATACTTGACTAAATTGACTAAGTTGTTTAATCTATTCTCTGGAGTGGATCAGTATTTTTCATATTAACACAGGATCAAATGTTAATGTGTTATGTGAAAGGGGCCACTCAGCTATTAGCTCTAGCTGAGAGATGAGAACTTGCTTTTCGAAGGTGTGTGTGTGCCCCTGGAGCAGAACAAAAATTGATCAGAAACGTGAATTTATTAGCTTTAGGGTCCAAACAGTTGGCCAAGCAGCTGAAGGACTGCAAGTGAGCAAACGAGTTCCTATGCGCCCAGGTCAAAGTGTTGAAGGCTCACCTCCAGGGTAAAGAGCAACATACTGCCTGCCAGGAGGAGGAGGTCAGTGAGCTCTCTACCAGGCTGGAGACAGAGACAAAAGATAACAAGTCTCTGTGGAAGCAGGTATAGTATCTGACCAATAACCTCCAGAGAGAGTTGACCGGGAGAATAGACCTGGGTGAGCAGCAACAAAAGGCGCCCATCTGCAAAAACATGAGGCAGAGAAAAAGTCTCACGCTGAAAGGGTGACAGAGGATCGGGAGCCAGGGGCTGAGAGATGAGCAGGATGTCTTCTGTCAGGAGTTGGACGGCTTGAAAACAAGACTGGAGGAACTGATCACCACTAACCTTGAGCATGCCATCGAGCTCAGGGTAAGGACAAGGTCAGTCAGGCCCTCCAGAGAGAGAGGAGGAATAGCTGGAGGAAGAACTGAGGGATAAGGAGTTCGTCACTGTTTCACAGGCCCTTGAACCTGTGCCAGAGCCTAAAGTCTCACAGAGAAAGAGTCACTCCGTCTGGAAAAGAATATGCCACTTCCTCAGTTTGAGGAAGAAGAATAAAGAGAGGCAGGAGAATAAGCCCACATCCATCTGAGATTCCTACACCTAAGGAGCTCAGCGTCCTCCACCATCTACAGCTGTATTTTGTAACAGTTGAAAAGTTAAATTGTTAAGTGGTATCACACACTACACTGAAAGATCAATGTTTAAGGATAGCAGGACTATTGGAGACAAAATATTCAAGTTGTGTTTGGTCTATATTGAGTTTGAAATGTCCATGTTACAAATACGAGCTATTTATTAATATTATTTCATATATGTAAAGTTACTTTGACATTCATTTATTACACTGGATAAGTAATGTAACTAGTTTATTATTGCCAAGAACCAGGGTTTTAGATTTGAGTCATAACACGTTTCTACTCAGTTTACAAAATGTGCTGTCCCTTCTTTGAATCTGTGTCCCACCTCTGCCTAGCAAAAGCTAAAACTAGATTTACTTTTTTAAAGCTCCTTATTTCTTATCTGTAACTGAAAAATATTCTTCTTAATCAACTGCCGCCTTCGTAATTCGTTCAGTTTTTCCACATAGTGAAATGACGCAGAGGCTAAATCCAGTCATAAATGAGAAGAAAATGCTAGCTAAACTCCTGCTAAGGGTAACCAGCTTCGCAGATTTCAGTAGCTCCCCATTTCTCTCAGCTTTTGACTCAGGTGCAATACAATAATAATAATTATTAACTTTAGATGTCTTAAATGTGAATAATTCATTATCTTGGTCTCCCTGTAAATATTAAATGTAGACAGACAGACACTTAGCAAAACAGAGATACATATAATAAAGATGGTCTGTGAATAACCAACATTAAGTTAAATTTTCTCGGGCAAACAAGTTAAAATGGACCAGAGAGCTGAAATTTTGTTGGTAGATGCGACCCTTTTTCTCGGTGCATTCTGTGATGATTTTCCAAAGGCAGTGTGCATCTAAAATTCTTTTTAGGTATTATGCACTGTAGTTGCTAATCATTAGCAAAAGATTTGGAGGGTAAAATAATCAGTCTTAAAAGGTGTAAAATTCAAATATTACAACACATCTGCCTTTCTGTCTGGTTTGCCAGCCAGCCTGACAACTTGAGCCTGTGTTTCACAACTTCACTGTGTCTCTTTCACTCTGTCATTCTAGGGTTTATACTTTTATAACAGCCAGCCCTGCACTGTAGCCATGATGAAGCAAAGAGCTCAACCATCAACCAGGGCTGCACTGACATAATTAAGGACAACACACAGTTCCTCTTCCCTACACTAGTAATCAAGCTGCCCTGCAAGTTCTAGCTGGTTGAACAGTGACACACAGAACTCAGTGTGTGTTTGTTCAGGTGTTGTGTAAAACAGGAGCTTGTCATAACTTGTATCTGGCTGTATGTGTCAGCGTGCTTCCCTTTTTACATGTTCAATTATAAAATCATGCATGATAATTACACATTTTAACCCTTAACCTTATCCCAGGGCATGCTGGGATCGGCTCCAGCTCCCCCGATCCCCAAACCGAGAAGGTATAAAAAAGCTGACCCCCCCCCCCCGAGCATATAGGCGTGTCTACTAGCGGAAGTAGATATTTTGTCTTACGGTATATTCCTACCTGAGTGAGGTCCTTCTAAGTTGTCCCCATTGTCTTCCTCCCCAAAAAGTTTGCCCCGATTGACAGGTTTGCTGCCTCCAGCTGCGACTGCGCTCTGGCTGCCTTTCTCTGCATCCTCCACTGGGACTACAGTGAAGTTGGTGGGCATCCCGGATTTTTACTTCCGCTTAAGAAAGTATGAAGAGGTCTCCAGTGACGACAACCAAGACGGCACTAGCTGTTGAACTTTCACTCCCGCAGGGAAGAGGAAAAAAGTATCTAAAGGGAGTCAAATGAAAGAAATAAAGCCTTATCAGGGCCCCGGTGAGGAAAGCCAAGGTTTCAGTTTGACCATAACATGGCACTCACAAATCTGCTGTTTCCTTCCTCCTCTTTTTGTAATGTGATCCAGTGGGCTCTAAAATCAGGGCGAAAGTGCCTTGTTCTGCACATGAGGCAGGCCAAAGTCCTCCAGAGTATCTCCTCACTCTCTACTTGTTCCTTTCCCTCCCTTTTCTCCCTGCTGCTTCAAAACCATTGCCCCATGTGACCATCTATTTACCATATAAACTGAGCTGTATTCCATACATGGTGAACCCTGCAGCTCCTCCCTCTACTCTGACTGTCCCACTTCCCTCACTTACACCTTTGTAATGCCAAAAGGTAGGCAAACAAACTTCAAAGTATATAAAAAGGTATCCAAAGTATCTATAAAATCCACTTTGACTAAAAAAAGAATCAACTGGCTCATATTTAACATGGAAAAACTCAACATGGTCTTTTTTTGTCCGTTCATATGGCTTTGGTTATGTTTTATCCTCTCCCCTCAGACTGGTAGTTTCCGTCCGTGGTTTGCTCCAGGTAAGCAAAATGGGTGTTACCTTTCCAGCAGTGCATTGTGGGTAGCAGTGAAATGCTGCTGTGAAATGCTGTGAAATGCTGATGTTCATAGAAGGGCACTACAGGCTCTCATGCGTACACGTATTGTGGCAGTAAAGGAAACACCTTGAAAACTTTGGACACTACCTTTCCTCTGTATTCAGAGTACCAGCATAGATTACAATGGGCAGTCACAGGGGAAAAGGACTGAGCTTTGAATAACAATGGACGGTAAACAAGAACTGTTTTCAGTTTGTGGGAATGATCATTTTATTGGCACTCTTATGCAAGGCTTTCATAAGCAGTTGGGACATCTATGTTGATGAATTGTAAGCTTCCTTTAGAAGGATATACAGTAGCGTAAGTTATAAAGAGTGAGCATTGTGTAGTATGAATGTGTATTATGGCATGGATCAGTTGAACGTCCTCATCAGTTAGTATTGTTTCTTTAGCATTTCTGTTTGACACTTCAATACAGTGGTATGGTAAATATAAGCAGACTCCATTTGAGAAAGCATTTTTTTTCTTGTCAGGTTGAAACTTACTGTAGAATGCAACAGAATAGAGGTGTGGTTGACAAAAAGTGTGATAATGTCACAAGTCTTTCTTTACAACTTTCATATTAGTTTAAGCTGGTTCATAGAATGTGACAGCACAGCAAACTATGCAAATTCCACTTTTTATAGAATGGTTCCAATATGCAGCCCTGTACATGTCCTAATGACTCTGTAGTATGTTTATTTATTTATTTTTACATTGTAATGCTTTTTACTGAACACAATTGCAAAAATAACAAAAGTTTGAAATAAAAAAATATTATACCTGAAGGTACCAGCATGTATCAACAAGTAACTTTTCTGCTGCAACTTTTCTTCCAGGTGGTTAACCTTAGCCTGATGCCAAATGTGAGCTTTTATAGTTGTTTTATTAACAAGTATTCAAGATTATGTTATTTATTCAACAACTGAGATATCAATTTTTCCCAAAGAGGTGGCCATTAGCAAACAAAATATTTGGCAACAAAAGTTTGCTCCCTGCTTAGCTAGCTTTTCTTAGCTAAGCCTTTGCCTTAGCTTAATTTATGTTATTATATCTCATCTTAGTTTAGCTTATTTCATATAACTGTAGCTTAGCTTAGTTTAGAATAGTTTGGCTAAACCTTCCCCAAAATGCTAAACAATCACTTAATTGTTAAAAATGTCTTCTGTGGTTCCGAGTTTTACTTTGGTGTTAAACTGGTAATAAACTGGTAATACCAATAACCCAAATGAAATTATTTGATCATCACAGATATCTGACAGCCATGAAAGATGACAATTGTATATTGCATTACCATGAAATTTTGTTTTCAAAAGGAATTACAAAGTCATGATTTGTCCTTGGAGGGCCAAAGGGACTTCAGGCCATTTTTGCCATTTTGAGCCATTTTGAGCCATATACTTCTAAAAAATGGGTACCACGTCACATTACAGCATATTTACTGTCATTGATGCTGTTGTCCAGTCTCTTCACAGACTCTGTGTGTGTGTGTGTGTGTGTGTGTGTGTGTGTGTGTGTGTGTGTGTGTGTGTGTGTGTGTGTGTGTGTGTGTGAGTCTCTATTTGTTTGACTCAAGAATTGGGTCATAGTTTCAAACTGTATCATAAACTAAACGAACCGAAACCCAGTTGAGTACAGTAATCCTGAAAACCTGTAATAGAGCAAACCTATCTTCTTCATCTTTGAAACACAAGGCTGCCCAGATGTTGTTGGCCAGACGTTGTCTTTGAAAACTGAGTATTCATTCCCAGGCCTATATTTCAAAACTGCTGGACCTGGACCTTTCACTCGTGTTGACCTTTTGTGCTTCATTTAAACTCTTCATTAATGTAAACCAGATCTTTAAGTTTTTAAATAGGTTAAAAATATTTTTTCTATTACATACCAACAGCAACAAAGGAGTTCTGCCCATGTAATGCCAGGAGAGGGTGCTGTAGGCTAAAATTTAATTTTAAATATAACCTGAAGGGATGTTAGATCAATGTCCAACTCACAGGAAAGGATATTTATAGTTTGTAAGCAACCAGTGGGGGTTTACTGCAAATAGCTTTTAGCTAGGTTCACAACAGGGGTTAGTAATGAGCAGAAATTTATATTTTAGTAGTATAAGGACTTGTAACAACAAGTGTCAGCACGGTTGAACTTTACTTCAGCAAGGCACTCAGTTCATATTTTGTGCTGGCCCTGACCCCTGACCACACTATGAAATGTATGTTTGAATGCCTGTATATTTACAAGCATGCTTGCTTATAGTCCCAGATGCAAAACCTCGAACCACGCTGTATAAAAATGCCAAACATTTCCTTGCTTTTCATTGGTGTGATATCACTTGGCCCGTGCCTGAACTACCACAGCTTCTCCCTCCTGGACAAAACTGCCATTTTATCCTCCTCAGATGGCTTTCGTGTGAATGTTGAAAAAAAGTGGAAGCAAGAGAGGTAGACGTGAAATCAAATCCCTTTAGCAAACAGCAAAAAGGTCAGTGCTGACGCAGACTCAGGAACAGTCTGCCCTCCCTCAAGACTATATTCTTAAGTGGCTAGATTCTATTTGTAGCATTTTTACCTGTTTACTGACTCCCCCTCTCGAAACCAGGTAGCTGCACAAACATACTGGAGGGTTTGGCCGAGCTCTCGTGTCATCACAAGGGGGATAAATTTCAACTGCCTGCACTGTGCTGTCAGACCACCAAACGCAATATCTGGGCAAAAGGACTTGTGTTTATCAGGGCTGGGGTGCACTTTTTATTCAGTCAGTAGACTGGCTTCAGTTTTTCCTAGTTTCTGAAATCATCTTATATTAGAATACAATTTCAATGGACTGCAATACCCTATTAGATAAAGCAAGACCACAGTGTTTTGTTGAGATTGCCTGTTGACCATTCCATGACATAGAGGCTATTAAAACAAACAAGTGGCTTCATATTGAACTTTTATAGGTTTTATATCTGTGTGTGTATATTTTTATATATACACACACACACACACACACACACACACACACACACACACACACACACACACACACACACACACACACACACACACACACTGGATTTAAGAGTTAGTGACTGATAGCTATGTAGCTTTTGTTCTTTGATCATGCAACATTTACATGCTGCAGTTTCACAGCAGCAAGTAACGAGACGTATGTTCGTAAAATGAGAGAAAACCCACAGCCAGGCATTACCTAACTACCTTTCTGCTTGGTGGACCACCTAATTCATATTTAAATTACCTTAATGATACCGGAAGTTTGAAATTTTATTTGACAGTGGTCTAACCAATTTGCAGTTAGCTGACATTTAACAGACATGTTAGAGCACAATTTGATTCATGCACAAATCTTTTGTGAAAATGCTCATGATAAAGAAACCGATGGTTCAAGTGCGAGAGAAATGTCTAAATTAAAAAGAGAAAGTTTCAGGAAAAAAACCTTTAAACATAAAAAATCTTTAGTGGCAAAGGATTCCTCCATTCCCTGGTTTCCTTACTGAACCTCTTCATGAGAACATTTTTAAGTATGTAGTATTTCTGAATAGTGCTATGAAGACACCAGTGTGGCCATATAATGCTTATATTAAAAATTTTAGCTTTTCATTTGATTATAAATTGGGCAAGTAGTACACTGTATAGCACTGACGATCATTTACAGTGCCTACATTGTCCCCATCCTTAGTCTTTTTTTAGAGACATGCCCACTCTACACGGACCAATGCCCAGAACACCCAGTAGTATTTTCACTTATTTTCATATCCCACATTCTCACACTCTCTCTCCCTTTCACATGCGCACTCTAATATCGTAGCGAGGGAAAAAAACAAAAAAACAACAAATTGATGAATATCATAACTATTAAGATGAAAGTAGTCTCAACGCCAGTGTGTGTACTCAGCCTGCCGTAAGCGACAGGAGGGCACCAAGCGGGCGTGGCCAGCAGTCACACGACTATTTTTGGTACAAGCGGAAAATTTCGATGGGGATTCTATGGTGGGGGGACCAACAGTAGGGGATCGGGGGTAAGAAGAAAGTCTGTGAATCGTATGGGACTGTGGGAAACAGTGACCCTCTGCCACACTCTGCTGGCACTGGAGATCTGCATGTGGGTTACCAACAAAACAGGAGGAGAGGGAGAGATGCCAAGGCCATAATTTGAGTTTGGGATCAGTATGTGTGTGTGAATGTGTTTGGTGGGTGGGAGGTGAGGAGCTCTGGTGAAGCCAAAATCCACCATCCTCAAAATGCTTTCAAGCCGCAAAAAATAAGGCTGGTAGTACAATCTGCAAAGGGGTGAAAACATTTCAATTTTAAGTCAGCCTCTTGAAATAAGACAGACAAGACAGACCAGCCTTCTTGTATCGTAGTGTCCCTGAGAAGTGTAGAAGACATGGAGGAGAAAAGATAGAGGCTGCTGGCAGAGTGAATGAAAGATGGAGGCAGAGGAAGTCTGTAGGTGGAAAATGAGACAGTACAGGCAGTACAGTGTAAGGAGTATAAAAAAGAATAGCAAAAAAGAATGGGAGTCTGGAATCACACCCTGGTGTTTGAATGCAGGAGGGTATGTTGGAGTCCGAAAAATTGGAGCCAGGTAGGTGTGGTTTTAAGCAAGACAAGCAGGGCAGAAAAACTGTGCCACACAGTAGGCAAGGTGTAAGATGTGCCGATTACCTGCTCTGAACTGTCACCCTTTACGGGCCACAGTCCAATAGAGGTGTTTGTTAAGGGAGTTTAGAAACAGTACAACTGAGTGAGATATCTGTCAAGGATTTATTTCTGTCACCTGTCATCACCCACTCACTTTCTGGCAGAGTGGGCAGAGCATTGGCAGTAACCTTGTTTCCTACGGGTACCACCTGTAGGTGCAAAAATGGCAACACTTCTGCTGTTTTGGATGATAATTTAACTAAAGTAAGTAAGTTTTTTTAAACTGCATAATCACAGGTGCCACAAAATGCTTTACATAGACATAGACGATCCCTTAGCAAATGTAACATATAACATAAAGCAGATAGTTTGGTAAATGACTCCCTTAAACATGTTGTTTTTACATTTCAGTTTTTGTATGGATTAAACAAACAAGAAATAAGGTGTTTGTTAGTGAGCTGTAGAGAACTTTGGACTGAGCCACGCTAGCTGGTTCGCCTTGCTTCCAGCTGTAGCTTCATATTTATGCCATGTTCACGTCACATCAGAGTTATTGTAACTACGAGTTGTAAATACCATTCACGTCAACCTCCGTGTTGTAATTACGACTGGAAGACTCTGATTTTTCTGAAAGTCCAACTTGGCACTTAATAATGTGGAAGTGCCTGAAAACAAAATAAGTATTGGACGCCTCCCATCAGCCAAAGACCATCATTCAGTGTAGTTAAACCAAAAATTTAGTGGATATGGCGTTACATTGTCAGCACACAGAATTTTAATCCTCAATCATTCTCAGCGTAGCGACTCAGACTCATCTAACTCTTGTCAAGAAAGTTGACATATGTATATTCCAAAACGTCAAACTATTCTTTTAAATACATACATATGGCATTTTGTTTGGTATCAACATATAGAGTAACAACCTTTAATTTGGTTTTTGAATAACAGTCTTAAATAGTGTCTCTTTTTTTAAACTTTTTATAGTCTTTATATGGTCAGAATAAAGTGCTGACTTCTTTAAACTTACTGTATATTTAGATGGATGAACCGAATGAGTAATTCCACATAATTCTATTAGGTCAAATGGACCTTGGATTAACCAAATATGATTCTGTGACTTTGAGAAGCTTCTGTGTTGTGTCATGAGAAAGTCGAGCGAAACAGTGCACAGTTATAAATACTCCTCAACCGACAGAAAACGCAGCAATGGGGAGATGATTACCATGTTTCGCCACCAAAACACAGCTGCTAACTATGTTAAAATAATAACAAGGTCTAAATCTATGAGTCGCGGAGGGCTGAGAGGAGGAAGTCCCACCACACACTCAAACATCAGCTCACACACACACACACACACACACACACACTTCTCATCATGATTGTTAGCCCACATACACGGTGTGTGTCCACCCAGGAGTTAACCGCCTGAGGAGCTGGCTATAAAGCATGAGCGTGATCGCACGAGTTACATTTAGAAAGTGCCTCAATTCTACACACACCGGACACATGCAGGACTAAACGTCCAATTGTGGAGGTGTAGTCATACATAAACACACACACACACATATATATGTACGCACACCGGTGTGTTTCAGGCATGGCCAGTGGTGTCCAAATTTCAAACATATCTCAAAAACCCGCGTAATTGCTACGTTCATTTGACGTTTCTGTATTTTACTGACCAACACACACAATCAAAAAGGTTTTATCGCTAAAACTGGCAACACAGCAGTGTGTTGTTAGACTTACACAAATACCAGCCATGACTATTTATTCATTGCCTATGAAAAGACTCATACTTTCCTTTACAGCTAAATGTTATGGATTAAGTGTTCTAAGCCTGTAACTAGCATTATTTAAAGAATCATGAGATGACAGTTATGACTATAGGTGCAAAATATAGAAGCAAAGTAGGGTGACTCAGTTTAGTTTGGTTTGAAAGTGAACATTTTGAAGGCTTTGTCCCTGATGCAAATTTACTAAAGCATTCAAGTGGCTTGCTGAGAAGTGTGGCCTCACAGAGGGGAGAGTACGTCCGTGAAGTCGATGGGGGCCTCTCTCAAAGATTCCAGGCTACACTGTGGTAAGTTCAACACATCAAGGTCAAGGGGCCAAGTTTCCTTTCTTGTCAGGGGGCCCAGAATTCCTAGCAGTGCACCTGGGCCACTTTAAATACTGCATACTCTGCCATGTTTCACAGAGCACAGTGAAACATTTGGAGGTGATATTCATTGTTTGCTACTGCGTGACAATGTACGTGTTGTATTGATCATTCACTTTACTATCAAACACCACAAATGTATTATTAGTGAGGCCCATATAACAATTGTTTGACAAAAAAATCCATCCAATCAGCTTTGCTCTGGTGCGCAGAGACGGTTCATGTTGTCTGCTTCCAGTGTCCTTCAGTTTCTTGTCAAGGGTCTGTGGCCATTTCACCTGTGTGTTCCCCACAGCTGTTACATGTGATGTCATACAACACTCTAGTCTTCCTCTCCGGGGCAATGTTGTTTTTAGGATGAGCCGGCAGAGATCTTCGGGTTTTGAATAGTTCATGGTAAAATGATAATTCTTTGTGACTTGAAGGCTCTGACTAGCTGCTCTCCCAGCCCAGCCACACAGGGGAGTCCCTCTGGGTTGCTTCTAATGGTACCATTTGAGTTGGCAGTGTTAGCAGTGTCCGTCCTGTTCTAATAAGTTGGGACGGGATTCTCATCATCCAGTCCTTGTACACACTGGCCCTGAAGTCAGCTTCCCCCTTCCTTTGTCTGTACTCATCCTCACAAGTGTGTTTCCATCCATTTTTTTTTATGTGCATTTCCAATTTGCCCGTTTGACTGGAGGTCTTTGAATTGTGTCATCTCATTGTGCCCCCTTCTACTGCAATGATTTAATGGCACTGGAATGGAAAACTAATGCCAAGGCTGTTTTTATTTTGATGTGCACAACTCCTGATATAACAGTAGTGGATGGAAACACACATCCTTTGGCATTTTCTTCTGCCATTTTTCAGAAATGTGTTTACATTTTATTCTACATTTGGATGAAAACCTGGCTATAGAAAAAATGTTTTGTGTAGGAAGGTTCTTCACTTGTGGTGGTCAGAGAAGCCGGTAAGTGGTTAATTGTTTCCAAGACTGAGCTTTCATTCAACGCTATAGCAATGTCTTTGGTAACAAAGATTTTTTTTTTTTTTTTTTTTTAATATCTAAGCATAAAGCAGTTGAAAAACTGTAATTGTCAGTCGGGCATTGTATCAAGAAAAACTGCTGTTCAGTTTTTTAAATCAAATTTTTTTCTTTGCTATGTGAGTGACACAAAGAAAACTCAGCCCCATTGTATTTGGGTGGAGGCAGAACGGTCATAGGTAGATGTCTCAAACCTGGAGCAAATGAAACAACAATACAATAACCCGCATGGCTAGATGCTGCTCAGCAAATGAGAAAGTAGGTCTTCCTGTAATTTGGGTGAATCACTCTTTTAGTGTGTTGTTCTGTGTGCTGTATCTGGCCTAAATAGCCCTGTGGAATTTGGGACTAAGGCTTTGTCCTGAATAACTCCCTTCTGTACTATTCACTGCACTATATGTGCACAGTACAGGCTTTTTTTTGCATAGATATTTTGACATATGACTGTAGGAACCTGTGCGGTTCCTACAGTAAATAATCCCACAGTGGAGCTGAAAAAGTAGTAGTGCCTTGTTTTCATCTCAAAGTGGACAACAAAAATTACACCTCTGTGAAGATGCAAACTCTCAGTTATTAAGTTTTCACATACTCAATTTACTGCTAACTTGACAGTACACTATTTTCCCGTACTTGCAGTCCTTATGCTTTAGGCTAATCAAAGTTAAACTAGCCATAGTTTGGCTCCAACTTCCTATTTCAGTGACAGCTACAGTTTGAGAGGGATATTAATCTCTCATGTAACTCTCAGCAAGAAAGCGAATACACATGTATCTTAAAACCATTGAACTATTCCTTTAGGTGAGAGACTAGGTTCCTGAAAACCAGGGTTAAGACCTTGCTTGATTGACAGCGTGGTTAAGGGTCTGAAAAGCCTGCTTTTCTGCTGCAGCGGACTGCTGCGCTAAGTGGGTGGCTATTGGTCTCACCAGACTAGCTGCCTGTCTGACTGATGGAGTTATGACTCACAAACTGAGTTTCATGCTGATGGAGTGCTGCCTTCCTGCTCTTAATGTTTGGATATACTGCTGTTTGACTGGCACTGTGGCTGACTGACTGTTTTGTGACTGAGGGGGGTCCCGATGGCCGCCTCTGCAACAGGGTCCTGTGAATTTTGACAGCCTTGCGATGCTTGCATCTTCTCTCAAGGAAACCTGGCCCAGACCCGGTTAGCATATATAATCCTGGCTAATAGCTGCTTTATGTGATATACATTCAGGAAAAAGGGCTATGTCTACTTCAGAGCCATATCACTTATCTCCTGTGACCATTAGACTGGCCAGTTTTTTTTCTTTTCGTATTGACCAATGCTGGCATTTTTCACTTGATTTTGTTGTTCATATTTCAGTGTCCTGTTGTCTAAATGCTCTGTCAGAAGATGTCAATAGTATTGGTAATGTTCACATTACATTGTATCCTTTTGTCATGAAAATGGTCAAAGTTTCTGAATATTGGGACAAAATATGAAAAAAATCAAAAAGCTGTTGTTTTGTTTGATCTAATTTTCAGAACCTGTCAAACCCAGTCTACTTCATTTAAAAGTTCTGCAAAGTAACAGTGAGTGTCTGCCTTATGTTATTGTGCGTCTCCATGTACATGTGTGCACCTCGTCTATGTGTGCGCGTGGCGACTGGCGGGGACTTTTCAGCTGGTACCTCACCACATCTGTGCCCGTCCAGAGGAAGGAGCGGAAATGCACCCTGGGAAGCTGAGAGATGGAGATAAACAAAATACAAAGTTGGTCTTTGTTTATCCAGCCAGTGGCACAGCGAGAGGCTCCGAGCACTTTCAAATCAGTTAACTCACAGAACTGATATAAAGGACTACAGGAACATTTACAAATGCTGTAATGCCTTGAAGTATCATGTTGATTCAAACAATATGAGGTGGAAATTGCTGTAGCACTCCCGAACTGAGAGTTATTATTTTTGGGCTACAGCATTAACACAAATTAAATCTTACGTGAGACTGACGGGATGTGAACAGCTTTTGTGTTCAGTTCAGTTGCTAAACTGTAATGACATCTGCTGTTTTGACTGAACTGACAACTTTTCTGCCGTTTACTTTAAGCTTGCAAAGCCAACTGGTAGATAAGATCTCCTCCCTGGACCTGAAACAAGCAGATTTCTCTTCCTCTGTGTTCCCCACAGTTCCTGGAAACACCCACAACTTTCTAGAAAGAAATTTCACTTGAAGGTTTGAGCTGCGGCTGAATGTGAGACATTGTTGAAATGTTAATGCCCAGATTCCTCTGCCTATCTGGAAGCTGTATGGACTGATATTAAAATAGTGTGGCCACTCAACCATATGTCTGCAACCATATGGCTGCAAGCACTGAAAACGAGTGTAATGTAAGACAATGTAAACTGAGGAGCAGAGTCGAGCCTGTAACTTGGGGTTTGCAGAATTTAGGTTTAGTATTTTCTGACACATTAATCCTGAGCAGGCGAATATAGTTTATTGATTTTATGACACAGACTGTATAATACAATGAGAAATAACAAAAAATAAAAAAACATTTGAATTTCATATCCAAGTGTTCTAATTGTGATACTGCCATGCACATTCCTGGCCAGCCAGGGTCCATTTATATAAATCTATAAACAAAAGCTGGGAAATGCAGCATAAAATAAAAAACAATATGTTACACGCACAGTATTTACAAACAAATGGATGTAATGAAATTATGGTGGAAGTGTCCTTTATAAAAATAAAAAGCTTGAGCGATAAATATGTGCTTTGCATGCAGAAGCAACTTCACCATCTACTATGTTTTGCTTGTTTGATTTGTATGGCTGTTTAGGTGTTAGAATAATAACAGTAGCATTTCATTTCATATAAAGTACATGCATAGTGTTCAGCATTATTTACAACATTATTATGTACAGAAATATACAATCTGTATTTTACTGCCTGCATTGTTGCTATACTGTATATTACCATTGTGACGAAAAGTGAGGATACAGGGAGGCCCAAACCGGACTTAATAAAAGTTAATACTTAAAAAAAAACGTGACATAATTAATTCTATACACCAACTTTTAGGATATTTAACAAACCCACATTTTTGACACATGTGCTGCTGCTAGAGGGCTTAGGTGACTGGGCATGCCAGAGAAGTTTCCCCAGGAACTGACCTCTCGCTAAACACCTCCCCTAATCAGCGGGTGTCCCATCTCACTTTTGCAACTGGAGCTGTAGTCAAAGCAATACTGTTTCCAAAATACTTCCCAAAACTAAAAAAACAAGGGCAGAAGCGTAAGAAATGGACGTGAGTGTTTATCTGCTCTAAAATAAGCTACAATCCTTCCAGTGTCCGGCTAACTAGCTTACTACCAACAGAAGTAACCTACTGTTATGTCTGAGCAGTGGTGGTCAAAAATCAATGACAGAACAGTTTCAACTGGTAACCTTGTGAGTTCGTTACAAATCCAGTTTGCACTGGTACTTACTGCTAGGAAATAGCCATACCCTTGCGCTTTCACCTTTTCCCGCCTGGTTGCCTTTTGTTACCCATACATTACAATCTTACGTAGTGTTACAAACTTACTTCAGTACTGCATGACAAAGTTTAGCTTGCTTTAAGCATTGCAGGTGGTGACTAACTGAATCAAGTTTGCTGATTGCTGAGGTGAAAGTAAAACATACATTAAATCAGGTTGGATCAATTTAGAAATTGACTTAACGTCTGGTTTGGCCCTCCACAGAAACCTTCACAATATGAAATTATGGGAACTAGCTGGAGTGGTGCTGAATCTGTTGGCACAGTATATTCAAGTTTAAGTGTTAGGGAAAATTATGTCATGATATCCCGTCAGCAAAAGATGCATGGTAGCCCAATCTGTTTGATACGGTCGGCTCTAGAAAGACGTAAGGCAAAAGACATCCGACATCATCATTCAGCAAACATCCTTTGCTAAGCTGTTTTTGGAATCATGACCAAACTTTAAAGGGAAGCCTTGACTAAAGTCACGTTATTCTTTTAGTGTCAGAGGCTGAAAAGCTGAATTATTTACTGTAGGAATGAATGTAATTACAGGTTGTAAGATGATAATTAGTGGGTTTGCTGGATGTGAAGTGGCCATGTTCTCTGCCCTTTGGCAGTGGGTTTTTAGATGACTGCAAACACTCTGAAGGCTTTTCCTCCTGTTGGGTTCAGTAGGCTGGGAGAAGAAGAGCGAGGAGAGAAGACAGATGTGGTACATGCCAGGGTTAGTTTTCACTATAACGATACATCTTTATATGAAGATGTATTTGAATATTGACTAAACCCCTAAATCAGTCAACTTAATACTCCATTATTAATACTGTATTTTCATTATCATTTAACACTTCTAGAATCAATGAAATTGGCCAAATATATACTTCAATACACACGTAGTTATTCTCGATATAGTAACTGTATACATCTACTTCATATCTTTAATCATACCTCTCTGAGGTGATGCCATTCTGGTAACTGCCACTGTACTGGCTCTTTTTGTCCACTGGCATCACATCAAGGTAACCTCCAGACTCATTCTGGATCACTCCAGCATGAATGGCCGCTCTGCAGATACTGGATTTCTGGACCAAGCAGGCCATTGCATGTTAACATGGCGTTAGAGTCTAGTTGGTGACTGCTTCCAACATTTAAAAAAAAAATTAAAGAAAAATTCAAATGGCCCCTCTACTTGTGGCGACATATTAAACAGAGAAGAGGATGCCTGTTTGACGCTGGTTTGTTATACAGTATGTGTGTCAGTATAACGGTACCATTAATGGTTGAATCCCAAAACATAATTTTGCTCCTTTAAGTAGTAATAAAGACCTTTTCACAGCAGACACTCACATGTATGGGACATAGCCATAATCAATATTAGTTACACCTTTGCTTTTCCTGCTAATGCCAAGTCAAAAGGACATGTATGCACAGTAACGAATAACATTTATGAAGCCTGGAATTCATTTAGGTTTTGCACTTCAAAGTGTCTGATATTGTGCAAGCTGATTTGACATGCAGCGCTGATGGTATGGATTACGAAAGCACTTAAATGGAATCAAGCCATAATTAATGTTGTTCATTACATCTCGGCTTTACCTGTAATGGTCAATTTATGACAATGATGCAAGAACTCACATCTGCGTAATACTTGGTCCCAATTACCCGGGCTCGACTGTCACGTAAACAGTTCCTGGGACAATACAACCTGAAGGAAAAAACAGAGCTCAGGTTAGGTCATAAGATATTTTCGATGCATACACTGGAGCTAAAATATGTTCTTACTGTTGGATCTTTAGGATATTAATCAAATAATATTTTCAGAGCAGCTGTCTTGGTCTAAGGATATTAAGAATGCCTTCCTTCCTGCTTTGCAAGCTTGTCGTACACGCAGAGCTACCTGGAGGCCCAAATAATCTTGCTGGTTAAATTAAAACTATGTGGGTTAAGGTGAGTTAAAGAAACACAGGTTGTTGGATTGTAAATAAAACAAAACTATAAATGACAACGCAAATAACCTTTGTCGAGGTATAGCTTCAAATATACACATGGCAAATAAAAAAAAAAAAACTGAAATTGCAAATCAATGATGTTGAAAAGTTGGCAGGAGATCTAATGGTATCTTCGCTTCCTCTGGCTATAAGCTAGTGTTGCTACTTTGGGCCAAATAGCTAATCCCTGTTATTTAAAATGACAGTGAGTCATTGGCTAAACCCACTCTGGTTTAGCTCAAACAGTGAGATGTTTTCAGTCTACACCAAAGCTCCAGCTCTTCAACATGAATGAATTTAAAGCAGAATGTTACCTGGGACAGTGTCGTTGAGGTTTCTTGAAAGGGCAGAAAAGTGCCACGGTGGTATCACATGTTACTGCCTTGACTGGGAGAAAAAAGGCACAGCAAAATGATCTCCAGAGTGTTTCTGTATACGGATAACATGGCAGCTGTATATTTATGGTGAGAAGTGATTTTGTGCACCTTACCAGGCACCGACTCTACTTTGAAGGAATTTGCACTTTTGTTTTTCCTGTGAAAGTAAAGAAAACTGCTTGAAGTTGTGCTCTGTGCTGAATAGCTATGCATCGTAAGTTGAATATCCCCCATAAAGGGAGTAAACACTATATATCTAGACTTAATTAACCACTTTTTAATAACAACTAAGTACAGAGACGGATTCATACCCAATTGATTGAATACCATTCTTGTATGATTTGGTGAATTGTTGTTTTCTGCCCAGTCTGGTCACATCCAACCATCCTCCATCATTATCAATAACACCAGAGTGTAACCCAGCTCCACACACACTGGATTGCTGCAGTAAAGACAAAGACGGGCATGTTAACGTACAACAAGGTATAACTCAAAAGAAACATGAATATTCAATTGATACATATGTGAACGTAAGGACCTGTATTCATACCATATACACTAGCTTATTTTCTAGCTCGCAGTATTATCATATAGTATACTACACAATACAATAAATGCATAGCTGTTTTTGTGATTTACCATGTCGTAATATCCATTCCCAACTACTTTTCCAGGCCTGTGAAGGCAGCCAGGTGGGCACTCATATCTACAGGAAGGAACAGTAAAGTGAACAACATCTTAAGACTGGTGCTTTGCTTGTAATAAAAGCACATAACTAACTTTATACAAGTACATTTTTTTTCCTGGAAATGATAAAATTATCTGATGCCCTCCGAAATAACCTGATTGCCACCAATCTTGCTTGGTATGGTGAGCAAGGCACAACAAATAGTACTTGCACATACTGTGTAATCATTTGCATATATTAGTCGATGTTCGTCAGTTGCAGTGTAAGCCTGTTCATTAGCATTTACCTGTTACAGGTTGTTCCCTTGCACTGATCTCTCAGCTTTGTCTCACAGTCAACCTGTTGGCCTAAAACAACAAACAGGAGCGTTTCACAAACTCAATGTCATGTTGCTATTAATTTACAAACTCCTGATTGTCCCTTTCAGAGATGTAGTATCATGGGAGCACTCCTTACACATCTGCTCTCTGCTGACAACCTGGTTTCTGTCTAGGTTGTCATTGGTTGAGGGCTCTGGTGACTGGGCCCTGGGTTGGGGCTCTCTGTCCCTCACTGGTTCAGGTTCAGGTTCAATGTAGTTGGTCTCCTCGATCTCAGGGGGTGGACGCCTGTCCACACCCCCGTCTGAAAACATGGACGCCATGTTAGCTAGACGTTTTGTCATGCGTAGACCATAACTTTTATGAAAACAAAACAACCCATTCTCCTTTCATTAAAACTACCAGTATCTCTGACAATTTTGTTAAGGTCCTTAATGTTAAGGAGTTGAGGAAATGGCAGAAAACCACAAGTCTGTCCCAGACTCACCTTTGTAGCAGAGGTTGTCCCTGCAGCCTCCAGCATAGCTGGCTGGACAGGCAGAGCAGGGAGTTCCATATTTATATGGAGCATGACCCCACCAGTTCCCCCTGCAAAGACAATCATAGCCTGGAGTTTGTCACAGTTTAAAGAGTGGAACCTTTATGTCAGTTGACACTGTTAATCCTTTCTGTTTTTGGCAGAAGTCCTGATGTATTTGAATGTTTTAGAAACCAGAAATACAAGTGGATTGTAACCAAGAATTCCATGTGTGAAACCATTAGACATAATATCCTTTCCAGCCTGTGTCCCTTTTGCTCTAGATGGACCTTTATTTCATTATTTTTTTGTGACCAAGAAAAATGAGTATGTAGCTGTAGAAGTTTGTATGCTGTAGAATGTGTATTTTTGGCGAATGATTTAATTGATGATCTTAATTGTTGTTTGTATCTTTTTCTTGTGTGGGTTTGTCTTTTTTAAACACAACAGAAGCTATTATTCAAGTAAAAAAGTAACTGATTCTGAGAGAACCACATTTATGTTTTACTGACGACTTGCGTCTTTTGAGGAGGTGATATCACATTGTACTGAAGCAAGTAGAAAACTTACGGTGGGGAGTAGTTGCAGACCAGATAGACAGCTTTGGCCCAGATCATTCCCCACACGTTCATGTTGTAACACACATTGATGGCACACCCGATACGATTACTAGTTGCCCACACCAACTGAAATTCAAATACACAAAGAAAGTAAACTTCCAGTGCTCCTCTCACATTTGGTGGAACTATCCGCATACAGCATGATTTTACATGATTTTGGTATATTGCTCTCACAATATACCATAAGTAATAAAGAGAAATATACCTTTTTTTGTAGCTTTTGAGAGAGAAAATACTTGGGTACAAAGTTCTAAGCTCTAGGTTCTTTTATGCACCACAATGCATCCCTCCAAATCAGAAAATGCATACCAGAACATGGTTGCCTCATGTTTACAGGCAAGCAAATTCAGTATTAATGATTAGTGAATCAAGTAATCTGCAATATGCTCTTTTTTTTCAGTTTTTCAATATCAAAAATGAATATCAATTTCTAAAAGTAAAGGAAAATGACCCAGAGGCATTGTTTACCCTTGAAGACAAGTAAAATATAAAGGCCCTTTTACCTGAGTGTAGTGAGTGCATACAGGGCCTGAACATCTAAATGGGCAGTGTGGGTTACACTCCTGGGAGTAGGGATAGGTGTAGTATCTGACCTCATCATACCAGGCCTGGACATGGTAGGTAGGGGGACGGTCCCTAAAGTGACAGAAAAGGTGTTATGTGTCTGTATATCTACTTTAACTATGTCAACAAAACACACGAGACAATAAATATATTCATGACATATAAATGCAGTCCCACCTCATTTTTTGTTTGATTTCTTCATATAAGGAGTTACACTGTGTTGTTGAAGTTTCCATTGAGGCACTTCACCTGTACTGTGTTGAACTAAATACTTACCATGGACCAATAAAGGCCCCTTCACAAACACGCAGGTGTTTTCACTTATTCTAGCTCAGGCTGAATTTGGGCACAGTTATAATGGCAGTCACTGTATGTATCATGTACAAAAATGTCATAAAGGTGTAAACTGTCACACCCTAACAGGTGCAGCACAACAGTGATATGACGCGTTTCATTAATTAAGCATAATCAGTACAAGCCCACACAGTTCTAAGAAGTGGTCTAATTAGTCACAGTAAATGAAAACTCCTGTGTTGGTGGGTTTGGCTTTAAATTAGAGACACGGGGGCCTGTTTTCCTGGTGATGCAGTGACCGGTGCAAGCAGCACAGTTTGGTAATTTCCCGACCTTGAAATTCGCTTTGTGCATCTGTGTAATATTTTGGTGCCAAGCACAGAGTTCATTATGCACAGGCGGGAAGAGAGATGCAAACACATGGGAGGTTCCTTCAAATGAGGCAACGCAAAGTGAGTTTTTGGTATTGTAGCGGGAAATGTGTCTTAGACTTTGCCCTGGGAATAGACGTCTCAGAACTACGTCTGTTCCTGGCACAACGTCCATCTGCTGCCACTTTGGTGATTTTATCAACAATTGCAAACTAAAAACACAGAGCAAATGTGCAGCAATGACAGAATAATGCTCAAAATGTACATAAACGATTTTAACTAATCACTCCCCAGCCAATAAAGGTGTTTAAATTGGAATAAAAAAGGTTTGTTGTGAATGACCCAGCTGCCCACAGCAAAAAGCTCTTCCTTCAGTTCATTAAATCTCTGCAGCCATCTGAAGGCAGCAGGACAGATATGTTGATAAACCTGCAGCCTTAGATTTGAGAAGTGCCGCACCAGAGCACAGTGCCATTATGCATGGCTGTGCGCCGTGTTTGCCTTTATTAAGTCATGTGCAAATAACACCAGAAGGCCACAAATTAACCCCATACATAACTACACACATCAGATCGGTCTGTTAAAGTGGGAGATGTTGTATTTCAGCGTCTCACCAATGCTGTGTGTCATTGACTCCTCTCCAACTTTCTTTTTAGCAAAAGTACCATTTCACGTTTTATTCTTGCAATGCATTACGTTGCAAATGCCGTTGTGTCCCATTGTATGGTATGATGTTACCATTTATTACATGAGATACAGTAGAAATAAAACTGAAATAGTGTCGGATTGATGTGGTCATATAAATGGCTTCATCAACATTTTTTTATTATTTATTTCTATCCTCAAGTTAACTTATATTTAGTCTACAAGTTAAATAAAAACCCACATCATCTACTTCTGGCTGCAGGCCTGAGTTGCTATGTAAGGTCAGATCATAAACAATCCAGAACAACAACATGACTGTTGAACTAGAGAAGCCTCTTTCCATTTGTTGAGCTGTTGTTGTCATGCGTCACTGTGATTGGCACAGCAGTATGACAGTGATGAGACCAGCGATGTGACTGGCTGACAGTAAATTTGTTAATCACCACACACTCCAGTTTAGATTCCACCTCAGCCAGCGCTTATACACTTTGTGCTGCTGCACCTACATGAACCAAAATCGGACTTGGAGTCGCCTAAGCAATGTTCGCCCAAGACCTACCACTTTGCGTTTGGTGTTGTGCTGGGCGGTTAAAATAGGGCCAATCGTCTTATTATCTGTGTGAGAGCCAGTAATTCTTAATAAAGAAGAATATGTATGATTTTTTGAGACCTATCATCTTATAAAGCAGCTTTGGCAAACATTTTAGATAACAATGGTTTATCCAGCAGACATGGAGCAACATTAGTATTAATTTTGAGTAATGTTAAGTCCAATGTTAACCCTCCTTTTAGTTCTGTTTAAGTCTCCACCAACTCCCGCAAAACATATCTGGCTCTTAAAGGGATAGTTCAACATTTTGTGAACTGCACTTCTTTGATGTCTTGTGGAAAATTAATTTGGAAAATCAACACCTCTCTCATATCTGTAAAATATGAAGCTACAGTCAGGAGACTAGCTAGCTTGGTTCTTTCCAACAAAATCTGCCTACCAGCAACACTGAAGCTCATTAATAAAAACATTATATCTCGTTTGTTTAATGTGTACAAAAACTGAAGTATAAAAATGACAGTTCACGGTTTTTTATAGAGCTGTGCTGGACTAATTCTTGGCTTTGAGCATTTGCCAGGCAACCAGTAAGTAGTCCTCCTCCATAAATCAACTGTTGATTTGTCGTTTTTACATTAATTAACATTTCACATTGAACAAACGAGCTTTAACGTATTAATTAGTGAGTTTCAGAGGCACTAGTAGGTATTGGACAGATTAGACAAACACGGCTAGATGTTTCGCCCTGTCTTCAATCTTCGAGCTAGGCTAAGCTAACTGGCAACTAGCTATAACATTATATTTTACAGACCAATATGAAAGTGGTTGATCTTATCATCTAATGCTCCAACAGAGAGCAAATGAGCGTGTTTCCCAATATGTTGAACTGTTCCTTTTAGCTGCTAAATGCTTCACTATGTTAACCAGCTAATTGCTAATTGTTTCTATCTGCTGTTTATTGTGGGGCAGTGAGCGTACAGTGGGTTTATTAGTGCTTTTTTTTGTTGTTGCTTAAAACAGCTGCCTTCTGCACTGGAAGTAATGTCAATGATAGCAGTAAAACTGATACAAAAGAGTAAAGTCGACCCATGGTAAACCAGAAGAATAGGCTAAGCTAAAGCACTGATTAGTACAGCTTTGAACGTACACAAACTGTTAATGATACTTTACATTTAAACAAAGAACAACAGAATACTATCATTCTGAGCTGTGAGGTTTGGGAAACTGTCTCAGATGAAAACACATTTAAAATAAAACAATCTAAGTGACACACTACTCTCCAGTTGTTTAATATTTGTACATACACACCTGCCCCAGTGTGCTCCAAGGTTTTGGCCTATTTGTGTCAGCATGTGGCTCGGTCCATGTTCCCATCGGCAGGTATGTGCCCAGTGCTCTGCACTCCTCTCTAACTCATGATCCCATACCTGGGGAGCACACACACGACACACACACACACACACACACACACACACACACACACACACACACACACACACACACACACACACACACACACACACACACACACACACACACACACACACACACACACACACACAGAACAACACACGCATTCTTGGTTAAAAAGTTATTTGGCTCTGGAAGGTCAACTTTGAGGGTCAGTGAGGCTAAATAGCAAATTTTTTTTTTTTTAGCTGGCAGCTAAAGCATAAAGTTTGGCTTTCTCTAGAACTTTAGTTTAGAGTCTCTGAGTCCGGAGCAACTTGGCCTACGACAGATGTTTGCAGACTTGAAACTCCACTCTGGATCACCCTCCTGATTTAAGTGGGCAAAGTGGCCATTTACCATGGTTGTGGCTTTAATCGCTACTCATTACTTTTTTTCAGATATCTCATCATTCTCTTTGAATGACTAATCTACCATAAATTCCAGTGAAACTAATCAGAAAGTAACCATAAATACTTGAGGCAAAGTGAACCTGAAAGATGAACCTGCTCTTTACTTTAAAGTGCTGTGGTTGTATGCAGACCTCTTGCAAATTTAACACAGTATAGTCAAAACTAGGCCTCTCCTATTAAACACACACATTCACTCTCTTACACACAGTCACGTATATGAGAGAGAAGGGAAACAGAGAGATATCACCACCACCACATCAACTTGCAGCTTTGTGCTACTATTCTATGTGGTTGTTTGAAGGCTTGTTTCCAGTAAGTTTTGGTCTCATAAAACGAGCGTGAGAAAAAAGTCTTACAGAAAAAAGCTACCAAAACAGAGAGTCCCTGTTTGGGGGCTTGATGACATCTTTATTGTAGAAACTTGACCAAACTGAGCTCCATTAAAGTCAAAATACCTGAAAGCCATTCACACACCTCTTGTTTTGAACAAAGCAGAAAAGCAGACCATAGGTATAGTACTGAGCAATTCAAATGTTACAGCAAAGTTAATTTACTGTCGGGGATGTAGAAGAATAGGTGCAGTGTGCTCTGCTGTTGGCATTCTGTTTAGTTGCATTACGGCTATCACACGTCAAAACTAATAGGATAATGCCTAGTTGTGGAGTTGTAACTGCTCTGAACGACCACCATAATGTCTTCCATATGGTAAGGCTAACACACTGTGTTAGTGTTACACTGTTTCCCATTCACTGTGGTGCTGCTTACCGTTCAGGCCTGGTTGGAGAAGTGATATTTTGAATCTTTAGTTCGGCCACAATCCAGCTGTGCCTGAGATACTAACAGTGAGGCCTGCCTGTTTGCCATGTGATACTGCATTTTTCCATGATCATTACATTATATAGTAGTTGTTAGGCAGGATTTCTCTTTCACTCCACATTTGATAATTTTATGTTTCTTTATCCACAGTTGAAAGATAGCACAGTTCTCTAAGGGTTGAGCCAATCCTGTTACCATTAGGCTATGGAAAAAGGAAGCTGTCGTCATCAGAAAAAGGGTAGAGCTAGTTGCTGAAAAACTCAAAACAACCAAAAAATACGCTTGAATTCATCTGTTGTGTGGAACAGACAAATTCAGTTGAACTGAACAAGTAATGCAGTGGGCTTAGGTGTAACAGATAAAATCATTTGAGGGCTTATCAGATATCAAAAACTGCCCAACAGCATATAGTACTATACTATACTAATACTATACTATGGCAACAATCGCTTAATCTTCTATCTCAACTATCTCAAGTTTAACAGTTGAATTATGCTACAAAGTAATCTATCAGCAATGTGCGTTTGCGAATATTTGCCTGGCTAACGGAATGTATTTCTGGTTAACACTTGCCACATTGCATTATGTAGTATGAGTATTTAGGTTTCTCTTTTTCCCAGAGCCCGCTTCATTAATTCACTTGTTGAAATAATGCAGTTTTCTCATTGAAACGAATGAGGGGGCTGCATTTCTTCAGGCAGAGTTCATGTTGGTCTAAACATGGCTTTAGCGAAGACATCATGGTGGATAGTTGGGTGTAAAAGCTGCGTGATTTTGACACTGCAGTTTATCTTATGTCTTATCACAAAAGTCGGTGTTGGTTTCTTTCAAGTATGAAGACGATCTTACCAATGATAGGCTAACCAAGTACTTTGGTTTGCCTCACCCTAACCAAACTGAAACCATAAGGGTAGCAGCTCAGAAAACACTGATACGGGTCGCTTATGAAATTAAAACTGTTTGATTCCTTCAAACCAAACTTTGATCATGGACTCAGTATGCTTCAGACAAAGCGTTTGATTGTCAAACGTCTGAATTTCACTCACTGCAGTTTTCTGACATCGAAAATTGACAATTCGACAAGCACATCTACTTTACAAATCAAATGACAGGTGAGCGGAAGTGAGAAAGTGTGCAGGTATGGGACTTCTCTCTCATGCTCCCTTTTTTTCATTCGTTCAATACAAAGCTTTCAGTGCAAACAATCTACAGTGGATACTAATGATCTCTGGCAGCTCATTATTCTCTCCATGTACTTGTTATTCTTCACCCTCAATTATCCAGCAGAGGGGAAGATGGACTGCCCACCAGCCTTTGGAGAGACGTCATGGTAACAACTACCAATCTCCTTTTGCATTCCAAAGAGCATTAAGCTCCCAAAACACAGACCTGTTTCCAGCCATCTGCCAGGACCACCTCTGCTACAGAGCTAAGTACAAGATGTGCATTCTTACAGCAGTAGATTTAGGGGGTGTGCTCAGGGTAGTTCTTTGCAAAGAAAAATATTGAGGAGGAAAACAAGTAGCCATTGTTTTTGCAATTCAAAGTATTCAAAATGGTTCACATAAATGCTTGTAATTCACATTCAATACAGTATAGAAAGTGGTCGTGATTATGGGAACCTTTAAAGAGGTCTCTATTTCTCAGGAAAACCTGCTGGGCAAGAAATGACGTGCTTTAGATTAACGGATGCAACAGTGCTCTACAGGCATTTGCTGAAAAGCTTTCATATGAAATTAAGGAGTCAAAGCTGCAGTGAAGTGCAGCCCCTTCGGCTTTCAGATCCTGCAAACTGAAAACCAAATACTTGGCCCTCATCAGTCCCCTTCCTTACCACATCATTATCATCAGTAATAGTATCCCTTGCCAAAGAAACACTGGATTAGTGTACATAACATACATTTACACTACTGTGCCCCGCACCTAAAACGACAGGGCTTGACATGTTTGAAATAGATTCACCACTATGGCACCCAAAATGAGATGCGTGGAGGATCAAATAAAAGATAACATTGGCCTCGGCCAGGGTTTGAGTGAGCTGCGATGGATGGGAAGAGAGGAGGCGAAGGGCAAGAGTGAAAGTGGAGGAGGGTGAAGAAAAGCTGAGGGAAAGCTCGTGAGGCTGAAGATCAAGTAGGCAAAAAGAACTAGGCAGGGAGAAAAAGAGTCAGCAGGAGGAGAAATGGAGTGATAGAGTAAGGAGACGTAGGGCAGGAAGGGAGGGAGGGCAGGATGGTTGAGGTAAAGGGCAGGACAACACTGTGGGGGTGAAAGCTGGCTCTGGGCCAGGGTCAGCAAGGCTGGGCAAGCAGGAGGCAGGAGCTAGCCAGATGATGGCTTTGGCTTGCAGATCTCATTCTCTCTGTCTTTCCTCCCCTAATCTGCTGTCTTTAGTTGACAGAGCTACTCTGGCAGAGTCACAAAAGTGCTTTCCTCTCAGAAAGACTGGTGACTTTAGTGTCAAACCTCCCTGATTTGGCCAGGCACACTTGCTATGAGCCCTGTGTTGAATCTATTCTAGTGTTATACGTAAACATGCATTCACAAGGACTCACTCACTGATCCTGGTTTATTTTTTTTATATTTGCTTCAACAAAAACACACATACGGGGAGAACAAAACAGATCCGAATAGAACTAGGCCCGACCCCTTACCCTCGAGCTATGCGTTCATGCGCGACCCATATGCAGTTGATAACACTGGTAGATTTACAACTCAAAATTCATACAATGGGCCCTCGATGGGTCTCTTAATTTTTAGATGGGGACCATTGATTTTTCTGCTAAAATTAAGACGGTTGCTGTTTTTTTTTCCGATGGCTTGCTCATTAGGCTAACGTTGGCTCTGTTATATGATGAAAAACCCTGTCTCCGCTTGATTTCGTTGTGCTTTCAGATGACTCATTTTAAAACAAGGCCCCTATAAAAGAGTCTTAAATATGCACTTGGTGGCTACATACAGGATATCGTACTAAAAGGCTGTTAATATTGTTCTAACATAACCCCGTGTGGATGCAAGGCTTACATACTTGTTCGTAAGACTTTTGTTTGGCAAATGTATCAGGTAACGTTGGTGAATAAATGTCACCAAATCCAATAAAGAACAGGAAAGAGCCACTAGTGTTATCTTAAACTCTGATAGCATCAAGGACTTTATTTATGTATAACCCAACAAACTGATATAAATGAATTAGTTAATGATGTGCTCTTTGGCCTTGAAAGTAATTCTGGGTTACTACTGAAGGTAGTAAGCTAGTCATTCGGACGTGCTAACAGTTGCAGCTCAAGCTAGAGCAGGAAACACACTGTTCAGTCCATTCCTTACATTTTTGTTTGTGTTTTTGGTTTTGGAAATGCTAAAAAACAATCTCAAAACTTTAAATGCAGAGTATTGCTTTTCCTAGAGCCCCATGCACACTGTTTGAGCATGTTTATAATTCCAAAGCTTAACAAGCCTGCCATGCCTGGGTACAGTGGCTAAAGTACAATTGGACAGGGTTTACCCAATGGTCAATCCAAATGAACTGATTCGACATCAGTTTAACTTTCCAGGAATTTAATTCTGACCTTTTATCTCTGACTATCAGCTCTGTAGTGAATACTGGTACTTTTTAGAAATTTAAATAACGGAAATGTAGATAGGGTTGAATTCTTTTGAATGATAAATTGTATTCCAGTGAGGATTTACCATCAGTATGACAGCCAGCTGTGTCCTCAGCACTTACCATGTACTCCATGTTGGAGGCAGGAGGGTAGACCTGACCACGCAGCTTGTTGTGCAGGTCCAGAATGAGGTGCATGTCTCCCTCACTGATGGCCCTCTTCCCTCTCGGCCTTGCCCTCCACCACTCCTCATCCTTGTCCCTGTACTTGTCCAGGATGGACTCGAGACGTGTGGAGTTGGTGAGGACCATGGCCAGGACGGTCTGGGTCAAGCACAGGAACAAGCTTGCTGCTCTAACCCATCCCAGGAATGGAAGAGGACTCTTCATGATGGGGAAAATACTGCTGCAGTAAAGCCTACTTTTTTTGTTGTCTGCAAAACAGGGGTAGAATAGCTTGAGTGGAAATTCCTACTTTATTACTTATGAGGGTTTGCTTGCTGCATGTTTGAACAAGGCTTGCGTGCATCTCTTTTTCTCTTTGTTGATTAAAAAAAAGAACATGGACTCTACATTAGAGCATCTTTAAAATGAAGAGTCCAAAGGCACCTTGAATCCATCCTCTATCTCTGTTTAATGATTCTGTAATTATAGGGGGCTTCACTTCAAACAGCAAGTCTAATAGAGCTTTAAGCAGCCTGGGTGCATCTGCAGGCCACTCAATGCATCACCGCACACAGTAGGACTAGTGTAAAGTCAGTTTTCACACGTTATGTTGCAGAGCACGGGATTTAGTGCGCACGCGTGAGTTACTGTACTGTATGTGCTGTATGTGTATGTGCCCTGCACTGCAGGGAGGATTAAAGCATTTTAATTTGTACAAAAACATGCACTTGATATTTTCTTTAAATGATTCCTTCAAGAACTAAAATACTAAAATGGTAATTTTTTTACACTAAAAACTACAGTAAAAGTCCTATAACAAACAATATTGTAACATATTTTAGTGGTACCATAGGAATACTTGAAAAATAAATGAAAAACAGAAGACAGAATAAGGCTGATATAAACTCACTTGAGGGTACCACGGACACAAGCACTATCCTATATAATATAGTATTATTAGCAGGTTTACCTCTAGATTCCGCCAAACTGATCAAAATATCTCCCAGGTGCAATATTCCAGCTGCAAAAACGCCTCGAGATTACCGCAGCGCGACTGTTAATCCCATCTATCACACATTCTGCGTGCAGGCGGTCGCTTCTCCTCCAGACTGTGCATCCACGCTGGGAGACGGAGAGCTCGGAGACGTCTGTAGGTACCTGTTGAATTCCTCGGGTCCCACAGTGCGCCGCGGGGCTGCGTGGGACTGCTGCTCATTTTGCGCTTATATGCCAAATTGGCGCTTAGCAACGGGCAACTCAGCCGACCACGCCTCCGCCAGTCCGGCTGCACCCCCACCTCACACACACACACACACACACACAAACACGCGCAGGCCGGCAGGGATCCGTCGGAACTCCTGCCCGAGGAGGCACCTGATCGCATTTAGGAGTGACGTGAAGGGGAACCGGTGGCGGTTGTGTGAGAGCAGCCCTCTCGTTTCACGCAACACACCTTGCTGTTTCCAGGGTTTTTTTTTTTTTTTGTTGACAGGAAAACACGGTCAAAACCAGTGTTTGATACTTTTAAATAGGCTACAGTCTTAAGTCTTTACAGCAGGACTGTCCAAGGAACTATGGCACCATACGTGGCTGCCTAATGAAAAATAATTTGAGCGGATTAAAACGAATTTGCAACTATGACATTTCCTTTGGTTTCACAGAATCTCTACTAGGGTCATTTGTTACGGTACCACTCTGTGTGTTCTGCAGGGAACAGTCAGGGTTGTACAGTGTCTTTTCCCCCAAAACAGTAGAGAAATAGCTATTATATTGTAGCAATTATTTGCACTCTTGGCGCAAATACATCACACATCCCATTCATGAGCATCTGTGAGTGGTGTATTCCCTTTTCTTGATGGCTGAACTTGCCTAAGATCACATCAGTTTTTTTCATTACCGTGTGTGAGAATGGCAGCAGCCGCAGCAGCAGCAACCATCAGGGTGGCCAGAATTCCCCTGCGACACAACCACAAAGCACTGATTCATCTGCCTTTGCCTACACTAGAACAGTTGTGAAAGTTTGTGGGCTGGATGTGTGTGTGTGTGTGTGTGTGTGTGTGTGTGTGTGTGTGCGCGCGCGCATGTGCATATGTTCTCTTTCCCCCCTCTCTCTCTGCTTCCTCTACTGCGAGCTGCTCTTTTCTGACTGTCCATCGGATCAGAGAAGATCGTTTCTTTTAAATTGTCATCGAGGTAAAAAAGGCACAATGGTTATTATTCTTATACTTTCTCAGTTGATCTGTGAATCATTTGGACTATAAACTATAAGAAAACGGAGCAAATGTCTCAGAATTTACCAGAGTTTAAGTGACATCTTCAAAATTCTTGTTTTTTTTACAGTCTAAAAACCTAAGGTAACAGAGAAATGCAACGAATCCTCTCAAGTGAGAGCGTAATTCTAGTGAATGTTTCACATTTTAGTTTGAAAAAGGAACAGATCAGTCAATTATCCGAGTAGCTGCCAATTATTTTTCTGTTGATTGACTGATTAATTCATCATCTGTATTTACTATAAGTTGTTTCTACATACTATAAAGTGGATGATTTCCCAGTGACTGAAACATTAAAAATGTCTGCAAATATAACTTTTGTTTCATTCACTTGACACGAAAAAGAACCACAATTTTCTATAAACAGCGCCTTACCAACTGTAGACATCATGGGTGCATTAAAAAGGTTCCTGGTTCAGTCCGGTGACAGTGATGGGACATTGGCTTCCCCTCTCTGGCAAAAGTGGCCAGCTGAGTCTTTACATTAGTCTCATTTTATACAGTATATTATTCATTTAGTTATTTGTAAAATTTGTAATAATGGTAATAATAATAGTTTTAGTGAGGACAGCCTTGGATGCAAACAGTCTCCAGTTTCAAACCTTATTCCACTTAGTTAAAATGTCAGAAGTTCTACATGATTATTAGTGGTTATTACTGTGCACGCTTCATAAGCTTTGGTGATTATACAGCACAATTTGATTCAAGGTTATTTTCAACTTCACCGATAAAACATTTGTTCTCTTCTACAAGCACGTGCTGCCCCCTCTTGGATATGCCAGAAATCTTCAGTCAAACACAACTTCCAGCTTAAGGAAGCCATCCAAGCATCAGGCAACCCAAATCGAGACTCTTTCGGGAGCCATCCAAAGAATCAGATGAAGCGCAGACGTCCAGTCTGTGTGCATTTCTACAGGGGAACAAATGTACCAGTGAGCAAACCCATTGTGATTTATGTACTATGCTTTATTACAGCTTTGCATCTTCATCAAAAATAAAATTGAATGAAAGCAAATGTAGCATTATAACAGTAGTGCCTAAGAAAAAAATTCCATGAAGCCTGGTTCGACTGGGCTTCTGTGTTGTCGTAGTGCACCTCTCTCTGTTTTCCTGGCACCAGTTTGTTCAGTCCACTTGTAATGCAGCTAGATATTCTTAACCCTGATCTATTAAGCAATTAAATAACTTTTAGATAACATGTACAAGATGATCCAAACATTGTAGTGCCATTAGGCTGTGCAATAGGACAGTATGACAGAAATAAAGAAATTTTAAAAAATGATATATAAACAAAAAAACGAGCTTGAAACAACTCCCAGGAAACCCTTGTGTACTTCCCTACACGAAGCGCATGTAAAAAACACAATGAATAATTAACCTTTGGTTATGCAGAATGTTTGATCCTAATCCCTATCCAATAAACTTATTGGTACTTAATGATATATATATATAAATCTATTGAAAATCAGAGGTTCACAACTCAGTGATCATACTATTCTCCACATTTCTCTTGCTGTAATACAAATTACAAACAATCACAGAGGTAGCACCAGTCCTTGTCTGATCATAGGCATCTACAGAGTCAAATCATTCATAAAATTTAAAAAAGGCCTCCTCATCTTATAAAAGTCCTCATCTGTACCTCTTACTGTGTAAGTCAGTGTTGCCAAACTCCAAGACATCTCCTTAAGAGACTGACTAGAATTTGGTCTCTGCTATCCTTCCATTTTAAAGCAATTACACATTTAGCTTGTAACAGGGCGGCGTGGCTCTAGAAAAGAGCCGAGGGTTGTACACTCTCTAGCTCTCTTTTTTCACAATTTGTGGCACTTTTCATGTGTAGAAGTGAGTGCAACCATTTTTGAAGGATATCAGGCCCCCCCCGTGTGTGTGTGCGACAGATGGCTTTTCACTCCGGCTTCCAGTGTGGCCGTTCGGGTCAGGTATAAGCCCTTTTCACTTCCGACATGGTCAGACAGCACATGTTATGAACTAGTTCCGACAGATCATAAACCAACTCTTTCTCCATACAAAAACCATCCAGCTCAACCCCACCATCTACCTACCCCACCCATTGGCGAAAACTTAAATATATTTATAAGGTTCATCACACTATTAAAAAAATCGTTAAGAAGTTACTGTAAAAACTATAGATTTTTGCTGTATATAACCCCTTATCCAATAAAAATCCAGTGGATTACAGTTAAAAATCATTGATCATCTATGTGATCTCCCTGTCAGAGTACATTGCCGGGCCAGAGGCGGCATACAACGTGGACAGGTCGCCAGTCTGTCACAGGGCTGGCACATGGATGTGCATGCACATGTATGGTCACCAAAATCTACAACTGTAACCCTACCCACCATAATCACCCATGGTCTGAAGACCACTTTTGGCAGGGAGTGCAAGGTCGACCTTGCTGGTGTTGGGGTCGGGGTCCCCGTCCCCGGCTGTGCTGTTTGACACCCTAGCTAGATAGGTCAAGGGAGAGTTGGTATCAGAGTCAGGGCCCGTGCCGGGTTTGTTTGTTAAAGACGTAAGAGGGTACTACCCGCCGAATGGCTGCACAGACAGCAAATACCTATGGCTGGTACCCCACATTGCTAACAACCCCAGCGGGATGAGAGAGGAGACAGAAAGGTAGGTCTTGAAATGTGTGTTGTGGGGCTGTCACTTTGATTTAAAAAAGACACACACACAAACACACACACACACACGATATATTGAAAGCAAGGAGTTCATTATTGATGACCAGTCTTTGGAAAAAACTGGGAGAAAACCACACGACACCAATAAATGAAGACATCACAGCAGTCAGTTGGATGCTGGGACAGTTTTGTGTGAACAGTTTGCACTTCACCTCCTTCACATCAAAAACAGTACAGCTGATGAGGTGAACAGATCTGATCTTCAGTCTCAACTGTGATCCAGAGGCAGCTGATTAAGAATTTTTGGCCGAAGTGCAAAAATCTGACAACCGCACCCAAGACGCTTTTGAAACCCGCGAGCCAAACAGGTTGAATGAACTAGAGACATGACAGCTAGTGTGGTTAGATGTCATGTTCCTCCCTTTCCTATCCCCGATTCAGTGAATGCTCAAAGGGAAGATTTTGACCCGAGGGCCAGTGAGCTTGGGAAATGGGTGGAGTAGTTCACAGGCTAATTTTTCAAATGCAGCTGAAAAAGAAATATTCAAAGCTTGTGCTCACAGAAAAAAAGCCACAAAACTAAAACAAATATGAGAAAAAGTGAGCAAGATCAGATGTGTAGAAAGCAGAACATGAAACTGGTGGGATACATAAAGCCAGATTTGCTATTGATGAAATATATAGAGATATCGCACAGGGATAACCAGGGAACATGGGACAAAGGAGTCTGAATGTGATCAGTCATATGGTTTTGATGCTGTTTGATGGAAGTGTCTTTTTTTTGTCTTACTTGCTTAATCTGCTTTTTTGTTTGACCCATTGAGTCCATTTTGCATTTTGAACATATGTTACTCTCTGTACAATTTTGTGAATTTCCGCTTTGTTAGTGTCAGTGCTGCAACTCCCCCTGCTACCTCCGATCTGAGTGTCATTTGGAATTTCAGGGGTATTAAAGTTTGGGAAATGACTGGTCTGCTCGATGTATGTGATATGTGTGTGTATACAGTGTATGCCCAGTAGGATTTTCAAGGTGTCAATAAATGTACATTTTAAGTCATGACCCTCTATTCTGTGTAAGAACGTGACTGTGTTATGATTCTCTTTAGGTTCCACTCTTGGTTCCAAATGACCAGTGAAGTGTAGGGGAGTCACATTTAAAAAAAAACAAGAAAAAAAAAAAACCCTAACCCTTTGAACCAGTTCAAACCAACATGTTCAAATGAATGTGAACACACCCCATTTGGCTTAATCGCAGTGCGTCCGTAGCCTCACTGTGCGCTAAGCTAACATTGCCGTAAGGCAGATGCATCTTGCAAAGTCAGCGAACAGCCTTACCTTGATCCATGACCTCCATCTGCGGTGTCGAATCTAAAATGCTTCCGCGCATTACTTCCTCTATGGTTTGCTGTCTTGATTCAGCATAGCAAACTAGCTTTCTCCATTCGGTTTTGGCAAACAGAACAACAGCAGCTTAGTCTTGTTGGGCAACTTGGTATAAAATGAGTTAGACGGGCGTGGAGTTCTGGAATGACCCCTGCTGGAGTACAGTGTTGTGAACTAATGATTCAACATCGAATTTTGAATTTTTTTTCTCCTGAACTGTAGCTTGGATTTTGAATCAAAAGTGCTGTCTGGAGTGCAGCTTTACACTGTGCCCAAAAGGATTTTCCATATTCTATACAAAATAAATCATGATATGTTACATTTTTCATTTTTATTAAAATTTAGCCTACAATATCAAATAATTTACATTTCAAGTTATTAAAGTAATTACCCTCTATTCTAGATTCACAAAGAAAGAAAATAAGAGGTGGAATATGTGCACCTAACTAACGCTACCAAATCTGCCGTATGTCACATTAGTCCTTCTTTAAGTGTATAAATCCATGTGTGTGTGTTTGTGTGTTTTTTCCATGAAACATGGATAATGTACTTTGATCTTTTCTTTTTATTATATCATATGTAGAGCTTTTATATTTTAGACACAAATATTATAATGTAATAACCAGCACAGAACGTTGTGGCGTATTAAAATGTATCCAAGAAAATTAAGATTTTGCACTCAACATTTTTATTACATTATAGGCAGCTACTGCATTATAGGCCCTCATTACATTACAAGTTCACACATTACATGCCCAGCCTGAGAAGGCACTGTAGGTTGAAGTGGCTCAACTGAATGAATGTCTAGTGAAGACATTTGAGCATCTAATGAGCCTTAGAGCCAGATAGTCTGTCAGGAGTTGGTGGCGACCAGAACAAAGCCCGGCTTTCGTTTGTCACAACTCCACAGGGATGATCACGTAGCTCTCTGTGTGTTGGGTGTGTAAATAGGCAACTATTTGACATTTTCTGAGACTTTTGGCTCCTTAATGGCCGAAAATCACTCACTGTAAACTTGAACTAATATTTATGGAAGTAGTAGCAGCAGAGGTCCTACTGTGAGATGTAAGAGTAGCCACTTCATCACTGGTCCACAGTTTCACAGCATTGATTCACTGATGCCTTTGAATGTTGTGTGTGTGTGTGTGTGTGTGTGTGTGTGTGTGGGGGGGGGGGGGGGGGGTCCTAGTGCTTGTTGGGTAGTTTGGTTTGGTACAACAGAATTTGACATGGCTTTCCGTAGTTGTCTTTTAACCCGAGGTCACTCTGATACCATTTGATATCACCCTCATGTCATAAGCAATTTGGTGACTTGTGCTTGCTTGTTTCTACTTTCTCCACAACACTCTTCTGCATTTTAAAAGAAAATCTTTTGACACTTTAAGTATATCTTGCTGATAAATTCACTTTGCCGTGAGTAACATTTTTGAATTCAGTTCTTGTACTTGCAAAGTAAGGTAAAGAATCCGGAGCTCCAGCACTGTTCTCCATTTACTGTAAACTTTAAAAAAAATATTTTACAAAAAAGAAAAAAGAACACACAGAAAGTGAAGAAACTCCAATCGGTTTCAGAATATTTGATTTTATTGATCTGTAGCTGTGATGCTGGAGCAGAGTGTTCTACTCCCCGAGGGGGGGGGGCGTCGAACTTCGGCGTCGGTTCTCTGAACGAAGCGCGCGCACACACAGACCCCTCATCGCCCGGCGTCTGTCGGCGCAGCTTTGTCAATGACCGTGTGCCTTCCGCGGGGATTAAACGGCCTAAAGGTGGAGCAAACATCGGACCGGAGGGTAATCCTCGGAGCCCTCGGCGAGGCAGCGAGAGGGATGGGAACGTCCGACGCGTTGCTCGCGCATTTGGCGCGTTTTTGCGAGGGGCTCGCGACGAGACGCGGGCACTGACGGAGCCGCCCGGTCGGGACAGTTCCATGGCAACACCTGAGACTGAGCGACTCATCCCCGAGAAGCCATGGTGCGCAAACTTCTGCTGCCCATCGGTAAGTTTACGACTGTGAACGTGTTTCATAACCTGCTTAGGCGAAAATCCAATAATTCAAATATCGTCCCCTCAAGGAAGAAGCATTATCATTATTCTGGTACAAATAGCTGTTCAATCAATATCCTTAGTCGCAATTTTTTTAAATTTCTTTTTGCTTTATTCAATGTAGGCACATTCTCGGTCTACAGACAAATCTGACAAACTGCATAAAACAACAACAACAAACAAAAAAACAAAAAATCACACTCTTCTCTTCCCTCAGCTCTAGCTGCAAGCCTCATCTCACCTCAGCTGTCTGGTGCCACAGCTACCAAAAAAAAAGCTCAAGGTATCATACCACATCTTGAGTTACAGTCTATGTTGTGTTCCAGCCCCTACTTGCAAAAAAATAAAATAAAATAAAGAAAACAACCATTAGCTGCAGCCCTATTTCAGAATGCTACCTCTGATTTGACAGTCTGTGTATATAATGTCTAACCCAAAGTCCTATTATCCAGTGATGTTTTGAATCAGATCAAACCCTCCTAACCTCAACCCCTAACATACTGTAGATCAGCGTGTTGACAACCCTCTAATGACCCCTCACTAGAGATTTGCAGCCATTTCACCCTCTTTAACACGCTTACCCGCCTGTCGGTCTGTCTGTACACCCTCTGTCTGTTCCCAGTGAAGAACAACTCAGGTGTGACCCCAGCTGGGAAGTGTGGGACCTGGGTGAAGGAGCCCGATGGGGGCTACTTCACCTCACCCAACTACCCTGAGAAATACCCACCCGAGAGGGAATGTGTCTACATTATAGAAGGTGAGACTTTCATCATTTTGTTTTTTAGCCTCTTGATCACTATCCACCCCTCGCCTGCTTATACCTCACCTGTTTTCAACCTCTCTTCCTCCCTCAGCCTCTCCTCGACAGTGCATCGACTTATTCTTCGACGAGAAGTATTCCATCGAGCCATCCTGGGAGTGCAAGTTTGACCACATCGAGGTCCGTGATGGGCCCTTTGGTTTCTCGCCCATCATTGGCCGCTACTGTGGGCAAGAAAGTCCGGCGTATGTCCGCTCCAGCGGGCGGTACCTGTACATCAAGTTTGTGGCTGATGGTGAACTGGAGGCCATCGGTTTCTCTGCCCGGTATAACTTCACACAAGGTGAGTGATGAAAGTCAAGGCTAAACCATCCAGAGAGGACTGAATTTCTGAAAGTTGCTGTTCAGAGAATTGGGCGGGCTGCATTTTTAATACGGGCTGATCGATGTTTTTACGTTAAAAAAGAATCAAATGACTATGTAGAATGTGAGAGGGGTGGCTCGTCACCCGACTCTGCAGTTCACCTCAGTTTTACCGAGTGTTTTCGCGTCTTCCTGCCGATTGTTTTGGTTTTGCGGTCGAAAACTTCACTGTTTTGGTTCAGTCTCAACTTTGTTTCCAGCAGTAGCAGCAGGCAGCGTTTCTTTTTTTTTTTTTTTGTGAAAAAGTCTGTAATGAAGTGCAGCATTTAGCAGATAAATAGGCAGATATTTCTCTCAGGTGCTGGTGGAGACAAAAACAGCTGAAGTAAGTGGGAATATTGGACTCGGCCCTTTTCAGCTTACTTCTGTTTTATTCCTTCCTGTGGTATTTAAAAAACAGATCCACTGACATAAAAAACCAAGATATTTCGATGTCTGGTTGATTAGACCTGTTATTATTTAAGAATGTCATCACTAATGAAGCTCTGCTAACTCTGTGATAAACACATTTCATTAACCTCTTCACAATAAAAGCATCCTGCTGGTCTGCCATTGGAAAGCCTTGAACTTAACACAGCTCCGACATGTCTGAAAGTAAACAGTAAAAGAATGCAGATATGTGAAAGTATTAACGTGTACGTAAGGGTAGAACTAAACTCCTAACCACAGACACTCCAGCAGAAGCTACAAACCTACAGAGAGCTGGACACAGAGAGACTTTACAACCAGAGCTCTCTCTCCAGTCCCCGGCACAGATTAGCCGTGAGGACACAGCTGTGGGGAGCAGATGTCACAGGTTGGTCTGTGGTTGGCCCTGCACTTTTTTCACTAATTTATTTTGTCGTGTATAGCATCTTTGACTATCTTGAAACGCACCATATAGAACATAAGAAAGACATAACTGAAATCCCTTCCAAGCTGTCAGGTTCATGGTCTGTGATGTAGTCCGTACGCTTATATACATATATGACATCTTACAAGTTTAATTTCACACTACATGATTATAGTGTGCTCTCACTGATGAAAATGGAGTGGATAAAATAAACACCAAACAAAAATCTCTCTAAAACAGCTTCATCCAAAACTGAACATTATAACCTTCTTAAAGGAATTAAAGTGCATTAGCTTTAGTCAGGTGCACCAAATAAACTAGCAACCGAGTACATACTGTAGAAATGTCTTTATATAGACTGAACTGTAGTTGTGGTTTGTTTCAGTGGAGCTTTTTTGGTGACTGAGGATTCTGGGGTAACTTGTTGACACAGCTGCAAACCAACAGTGGTCTCTCGTGCTAAAGTCAGTTTTGTTGACTCAGCCATCCACGCTGACCCTCTCCCCACAGAGACATAAACAAATGTCGGGAGGACGGGCACCCTAGTCAGTTTTGGGAGTCTGGCAAAAAAAAAAAAAGAAAAAGGAAAATATCAACAATAGGTACATTTTTCATGTAATCTTGCGTTTCAGCTATATATTGTTGTTGTTCTACCAGCTGCGGCTCTGTCTAGCTGGGGTGGGGGGTGGAGTGGGGGGTGATGTTTAGAGTATTACTACGTCTCTAAGCCTTTGACTCCTTTCCTTGGCACTCTCTCCTAATCCACTACGCTGTTGAGAGTTTGACATTGTTGGCTCCTACATGTGAAAACTGGCTACGTCTTTTACACAGCCTCTCCCCTTTCTGTCTTTGGCCCCATTTAACCAACACCTTTGCACCCACACTGGACACTTGTATTCCCAGTGCCACAATGTAATATGCACTTGAATAAGATCAATGCCACAGAGAAAGACCTTTAATCTTTCATCTACATTGATGTGGGACAGGGTATAATATATGCTATGTTTTAATTGTGCATGTGATGTGAAAAAGTTGCATATTGCAACTTTAATAATGGCCTGGTTGCATGCTGCCGGGAATGTACTCTCATTTCCATTTGTAGTGCAGGCACACCAGCTGCAGCTGACAAGGGAAGAGGAAGGGAACATTCCTTCCACACGTGCACACGCGCTCGAGCGCACACACACACACACACACACACACACACACACACACACACACACACACACACACACACACACACACACACACACACACACAAGTACTTGTTTCCTCAGTCACACACACAAGAGTTAATGAAAGCTTGTCTTCAGGGGAATTCAGCTTGTCAACGCTGAGCTGCAGTAGCAGCTTAAGGGAGTCCAAGGCAGAGGCTTTATTAACAGCAGATTTTATAGGCCACCTACACTGACGAGGGGCAAAGATTAATCTGCATCCCTCTGTCCATCCATCCATCCCGCCATCATTCTTTCTTTCTTTCTTTCTTTCTTTGACATGATTGAGCCTCTGTATGTTATATTTTTATTCCTCAAGGGATTCCTCCAGTTTTAAATGCTACACTCCTCTGACTCCATCCTATCCCACACACACCAGTTTTTAAGTTGCTGGAGGGCTGTTTTTTTTTAAGGAAAATATCATCCACAATTGGTGTATTACTACATAACATTTTACAGCACAATCAGCTTACCTTACGGTCTTAACAATTTACTAAGCATACTTGAGCATTTATATTTCTCTCTGGGAATGCATTGTTGCAACACACACATACTCACCACATACCAATGACGAATGTGAATAATCTGCCCAAACCTGGAGCAGAAACATGAGAGGATTAATAATAGTCCTCGTTGATTTGAGACTCAATTGAGTCCATCACCTGCTCTTCTTACATCAAACCTACTTACGCATGTGCCACATCACCAGGTATAAAAATATTTTCAGAGGTGAGACAATATAGTCCTCATGCTCCATTCCATATTGCTTCTTTAAAAAACACATTTTTCCTCTCTTTGGTTGTTATATGTTTATATACTGCTGTATTTGGTATTTCATTGATTTTCAGTGAAGTATGGATTTTTTCATTTACAAGAAAATCAAACTGGGTGCTTCCAAGAGAATATTGAGAACAAAAAAAGACGTTACATTTTTATCACTAGGTTGCTGTTGCTGTTGGAGTTTAATCTGTCCCGAACTAAGCTGGTATATCAGGATTTATAATCCACCTAGCAAGTAGATTCATCAGCACAAAGGTTTAGAACACAATATCTCCTCCCTTTCTGAGGCTAAGTGTGTGTGTGTTTTTCTTTTTTGATGAAGGGCATCAGGGTTTCAGGAGAGTCCGACTGTGGCAGGGGGAATGCGATGGTACATAGATTATGTAAGACTTGGCTAGCTGTGTTTTCATTTTGTTTTTCATTATGACTTTAAATATTGTTATTTTTGTTGTATGATATTTTTTTTTTCTTGTACTTAACCCAGAAATCTGAGGTCAGAGATTCTGTCTTTATCTCTACCCTTCAACAAATTTGTTGTAGTAAATATTTCATCAATCTTTGTAAAACTGGCTAAAAATGTATTTACAGCCGACATTTACAGTAGATTTTTTCATACTGCTTATTCTGAACATATTTTTCTATACTTAAAAGTATGTTCAATATATTTTGAACATATAAGATATAGTTTTGGTATGTAAGTATGTCACCGCTGTCACCTCACAGCAAGAAGGTTCTAGGTTCGAACCCACCCTGTGGAAAACTTCATCCTGCAGCCCATTTTAAAATGTGGCCACTAATTGTGGAAGGACTTAAGTAAATGTTACATAGATTTATTTGTCTCTAACAATATTATATTCTGCTTTTAGATCCCGAGTTCAAAGAGCTTGGGGAACTGCCAGCTCTGCCATGTGAGTATTCAACTTATGTTATAAAGTCACAACATAATATTAGAGGTGCTGTGTATATAATACAAAGCGCCAAGTATTTCAGCAGCTTCGATTAAAAAATGTAAATACTGCTAACTGTGAATAGCGTATTCATACAATTTTCCTAAATGGTCTACCTGATTACCTACATTTAGTATATGTGTTTTAGTCCTTATTTTTGCTGAAGGGATAATATTGCCCAAACTCCGAAATTTCACAGTCAGTGAAATTTTACAGTCTCAAAGCTAGTATAACTTTAATAGAAATATGTTCTCCACAGTTTGTGAGTTTGAGCTGAGTGGTCCAGAAGGCTTCGTAGAATCGACACAAATAGCCAGGGAGGGCCAGGCCCAGCAGACTGAAGCTGTGGATTGCAGGTGGTACATCAGGGCTCCACCAAGAGCTAAGGTCTGGATATGTCAAACAGTTTTTGGGATTGTTGTGTGGTGGTGGTGTTGCTTGTAATTGTTGGTCATTTGTTTTTAAAATGAACTGGGTAGTTAGTTCAGGTGCTTGGACCAAAACTCACTATGGCAACCAAGCACTTCCAAGGAACTTAGCCAAACAATTAAACGCCATTATGTCCTTCTCACGGCAACTTCACAGAATCTAACACTTAGCTAAAACAGTCTTTAACACTTAGCTAAAACTTCTCCAACACATGAAAATTTAAAACATACTGTCAATAGGGTAATTTATTGCACAACATGAAATGTGTATATTTTGTTGTACAAATTAATCTTTTTACATTCACTTTTTTTTATAGAAAAGTCTTGCATTTCCTATCAGTTTTAAAAAAGAAAAAATGTAAGGGGTTTCCCTGCCTCTTGAGAACAGTAGGCCATTGCTATACTTGTATCATACATTGTGTACCTACATTTTTTACAATTTTCTACTGAAATGGATGAGTTTCAAAACATATAAGATTACCCACTCAGCTCTGTGGGTGCTACTATTTGTAACTTTTACGTTATAACTAACCCAGTGGGCTACAAAAAGACAATGCTAATGGTAGTTAAAATGCTAAAGTGTTAGCATGAACGATTAAGCTAATGTTTTTACTGGGATAATTGTGGTAACTGTTAACACCACTGAATAATTATACACTAGGTCAGTTAGCTGACGTCACAAAAATGTGGTTGATTCCTTTAATAAACATTAGAAGAAAGAAATTCCCTAGTATGAAACAAAATATGAAGGATGAGCCAGGATGAGTAAATGCCATCAAAACCTACCTCATTCACTGCAGCTTCACTTGATTTAACTCCCCCACAGATCTACATGCGTTTTCTGGAGTATGAGATGCACAACTCGAATGAGTGCAAGCGTAACTTTGTTGCCATCTATGATGGCAGCAGTTCGGTTGAGCACCTGAAGAATAAGTTCTGCTCCACGGTGGCCAACGATGTCATGCTGTTGTCCTCTGTGGGCGTGGTGAGGCTGTGGGCCGACGAGGGGAGCAGGAAGAGCAAATTCAGGATCCTCTTCACAACCTTCCATGACCGTGAGTGATTTCCATGGCTTTTATTGTTCCTGTTGCACTTATGTGAGTTGCAGCAAGATCTCCTTAACAGGTGTGCCTCTTCTGACGGGTGGAAGTCACAAATACAGAAAGAGAGCACTCTCAGGACAATGTAGGTCATTTAGGACAACCATACGAATATAAAGATGTTACCATCTTGAATAAAAGATGTATTAATCCAAATCAATACATGTTATTTTCAGTAGGCGTGGCTTCTGATACAGCGGCCAGCGCTCACTTTAAAAGATAAACTCTTAATACAAAACTGAGGTTGAATGATTGGTAATCAAAACCACTGTGTCGAAAGATAAAGATGTTTATCAGACCAAGCCTGCTTCATATTACTGTATTGGTTTTGCTTTTAATAAATCAAAGACCTTGGAGTCAAAGCTCAGAGCATGAGAGTCATACTGTAATTTAAAACCAACACATATCAATTAAATTATTCTTTAAAGCTGTTCTGATGAATATTTCTGTTTAAACATTGGATCAAAAGACTACCTATAATGTCAAAGGGATCACTACTAGTCACAGACCTACCGAGAATTATCCCCTGCATTTCTTCTCAGCTCTGCGGGGGGGGGTAATGCCTTTAGGTAATTGTTTTGGTTTTAAAACCCACAATTCCACTCCTTTCAACCTTGTTTCCAGCCATAACGGCAGCTCTTTTCAGCGTACAAGCTCTGAAAGACCGATTAAACTCTACCTGCCCAGTACCAAATGACAGACAAAGTTAGCAGCAAACTAATGAACATAGTATAGTGTATAGCAAGCTGAAAAGCTATATTCACTTCAGGAACTGGCCAAAATAGAGCTAAAAACATACCGAACATTGGAGTTGCACCTGTCATGTGGCAAGAACCATGTGTGGTTGTTTGGATTTATTTTCAGTATATTCATACAACATTGAAAGTACTCTTTCCTTTTGTTTTACAGCTCCGTGTGAAGGAGACAATTTCTTTTGCCATAGCAACATGTGCATCAACAACACACTGGTCTGCAATGGCATCCAGAACTGTGTTTATCCCTGGGATGAAAATCATTGCAAAGGTACCATGGCAAACCGGCTGAGAAACTCACCTCCAGCCAAGCAACGTATTGGCAACACATAGCTGTGGCTGAACCTTAAGTCATTTTTTTTCTATGTATCTCCATAACTAGAGAAGAGGAAACCCAGCATCCTGGACACGCTGGATAACACTAACCTCACCATCATTGGAGTAACCTGTGGCCTTGTTGTCATCTTGCTCATCATCTCGGTCATCATCCAGATCAAACAGCCTCGCAAGAAATACATCATCCGCAGGTAAGATCTTTAAAATTCACTTTGAAATGTAACTCTCACAGCATTTAATGTGAATAAAATACCCAAAGAGGCTACAATCCCTAACATGTCAGGTAAACAGTACATTTTGATGATATTTCTCATACATACAGTCCTGATAGATAGGAAGAGCGCACAACAACGAGGTGGCATACAGCATGTGGTTAAAAAAAATCCTTGTTATCAGTATATGGTGTGGGCCATAACCCTGTATCTAACCATACTCAAGAGGAAAATGGGAATTACAAACAATGTCCCTTTCTTAAACCTGCACTAATCAATATTTTTATCGAAACAATGGATCAAATGACTTTGCGCAATGTGAAGGTGTCGCTAGCAGTGATGAACCAACGGAGAATTATCAACAACTCTGCAGCTACCCTTTTACATTGACTACGTTTTTTAGCCTCTTTCAGGTCATTCTTCTGGTTTTTTCGACCTGCAAACTACGTTCTTATTATCCTTGTTTCCAGCAGCGTCGGACAGTCATTTTCAGCAAAAAGTTCTGATAAATCCATTGTGCACTAACAGCCCGACACCAAACGCCCGTCAGTATTGGAGTTATAAGGTGATAAATGTCATTGTTGTGTTTTTAACTTGGTCTACTCTCCCCAGGTGGAGGAAAACCATTTAAGCAGCTCTAGACATTTTCTGTGCTAAAATCTTATTTGACAAGGGCTCAACCTTCTGGTGCCAGAGTAACTAGTTTATCTTTGGGTAAATGCAACATGGCTATAGTTAATATAGGCTAAATGCTACAGTAGAATTATTATGATTACAAATATAAAAGAAGGCAAAACGAGTTAGGAAAATGTCAATGAATGTGAAAAGAGGTGTGACAAAATTACTGATTCGATGAACACATTGTTTGCTGTATTCAATAAAATGCTCTTGAACTCCAACCCTAATCATGATACCCATAACTAAATGTCAGTTTGACAGATTAGAAATTTGGAATTTTGTGGAGTGCAGTAAGGAGATTCAAATTTGTTTGTGTAAAAGTGCATGAATCACTGGCCTGCAGGCACAAGAAATACCTTTTGAGAATAGGTTGTAGTCATTGTTGCAACTTGCAGTCATGCTGTTTAATTCATATAGACTAAAATATGCACATATGTGTCAGTGTGCGGTTACATACATTTATAGTTAATTTAGGGTTTAAAAGCAGTTGGATAAAAACCGTCAGCTTTTTGTTGTGCTTTCCTGAACATTTGCTGCATTTGTTGGAACGGGTGTGTGTACTCTTCTTTCCTCTACTTATCCTCAGAGATGATTTCGACCCTTCCCTCCTCCACCCTGGTTTCGAGCCTCCTCACTACGAGCTCTGTACTCTGCGCCGCGCTCCATCTGGTGACCTGACTGATGCTGCCCTGGCTGAGGACTTCGAGAAGTTTCACAAGCTCCGCCGCTCCTCAAGCAAATGTATTCGTGACCACCATTGTGGCTCTCAGCAGGGGAGCGTCCATGGCAGTGTCCACGGTAGCCGCAGCAGCCTAAGCATGAGGGATGCCAACATTGCCTCTGACGGGGGGGCTCTTGTGCCGCCATTGCCGCCGGTGATGGTGAGCCAACAGTCGCCGCGCCTTTCCCACCACACCACCCCAGCAGGTCGACGGAGCATCCTGGTGATGAAGCATAGTTATTCTCAGGACGGGGCAGAGAGTTACAGGCCGGAGGAGGAGGATGATTTGATGATGGATGATGGACCCACCACCAGCCAGCACTACATGCACCACCATCAGATCCACCATGGCATGTCAGGACTGGATCACACTGTCCATCGTACACTGTCTAATGACTTCTAATGTAAGGCAACATGGAACTAAAGAAACCGGTAAAATAATCAACACCCGAATGGAACTGCACTCAAACTGATGAAAGGGATAAATAGGAGGGGTAATGGTGAATTGATGAAATAGTAGGAGATATAATCACCTTAATTCTTTATCTTAAGAGGTTAAAAACCCTGACTTTTAAACCCCTTTTCAAAATCAGATTTCAGGTTAATTTATTCAAATGAATGTTGATCTTTAGTGCTTTTGTTAGTGTTTCTTGAATATCATATATTTCCGATTAAATGAAATTATTACATTGTATGAACCAGGTATAGAATGGACTGGAGTTTGTGAAACACACCCTAGTAATTATAATGAGAATACCCCTCAGCCAGAGAATTCAGGAGCAACTGCTGCAGATCATGAACACTACACTGCTATGATAATGTGACTGTGCACAGGAGTGCAACTGAAGTCAACTGTCATACTTCACAGGAATGCATCAAAGAAGGATATATTTCCTACCCATTCGAAATGCATCACAGTTTTTTTTTTCCCCTTTTCTGTTCCTTTTTTAGCTTGAAGTTTCAACTCTGGGGTAGAATATTTTTATGACTGCATCATATGGAAAACTATTTAGTGACAGAATGATCCGTTGCAGTGTTGCCTATATGTTTGGATATTATTTCACTGATGTCAGATATAATCTACTTTTTACATTTATAGTTCACCAAAAATACATTTAGATACGTTTTTGTGTTGATCACTGGTCAAGAATTAAATAGGAGAACACTGACCCATAACCAATATGGACACACATTAGTCAGCCCACAAAGAAAGTGTTTCATTCAAAATACTGTTTACACAGTGGGTTTGAAAGGCTGAATCTTATGGAATCATGGAGAAAATTTGAACTTAGATTTTCTGTTGCTGTGTAAATGCTTGCATTATTTAATTATTTGTTTTTGCGTTTTTGGGAATATTTACTGATGTTCATTTATGTGTTTGCAGTTCTTCAATGCTTGGCCTGTCCCACTTCTTTTCTCCGTTTTTCTTGGCTGATTTATTTCCGTTGATTATATGGCTGTCTCTACTTATTTATTTCATTAAATATTTTCCTTTTTCCTTTACTCTGCTCGTCAATCAATGCGTGCGTGCGTTTGTTTATTTCTAATTCGTTTTACATTATTTTATTTACTTGTCCTATCAGTTACTGACCAGGAAAAAGAAAGAAGGGCGGAACCGTCGTTAGCTAATCTTTGTCATCCACTCGGGCTTCTAATAGCGTTGCACAGGTCATCTTTCAGAATGCACGGATGGTAGGAAAACGGGACCGTCGCTATATGGTGGTTCGGCAACATTTGTTTAGCGCTTTAGATTGAGCAGAATAAACAGGTGCGGTTTATTTGAATAACATGTGGTTTTATTCATGAAAACTAGCGTCATGCCACAGCAAGAGCCTTTTCTGGACTCAGCACAGGCAGGTCCGTGTAAGAGCGATGCCCGGGAAAGCAGGAGCAGAAGCCGCCTCGGTCTCATCGTCACGGGGGCGGTGGGAGGGTCGCTGGTCGCCCTGTACGCGGTGGCCACCCCGTTCGTTGCTCCCGCCCTGAGAAAAATCTGCCTCCCGTTCGTCCCAGCGACCACCGCTCAGGTGGAGAACGTCCTCAAGGTGCTACGGAACAGATCGGGGACTCTGGTGGACATAGGGAGTGGAGATGGAAGGATAGTAAGTGTCGTGTTCTCTTACCCTTTGGGTATAGAGGCATGAAAAATAATTACCCTAACACCAAGATAAGTAGAACCACTGCAAAAGACGTCAGCTGTCCTGGTAGTGACATACTCGTTTTACTGCACTTCTCAATTTGCCTGTGGCGTGTCACAATTCCTTTCTATACTCATGGTGTTGTACGCCATATTGTACTCTGCAGTATTCATTTCAAATATACCAGTGTCTGTTGTACATTTTGGGATAGGAAGGTAGGTGGGTTCTCGGAGGACTTCAGCAGGAGGGTCTTGCTTCCAAGCTGCCATGTGTCCTTCAGCCAAAGACTGAATCCCTTTCAGCTCCTCTGTTGCTGTTTGGACCTCTGACCCCCTTATGGAACGATAAAGTTATACTGTTTTCTGAACTGCTATCAAAAGTCAACCTCTCCCTGCTGTGCCAGACTTAATGATATTGCAGACACATTACTTAACTTTATACAGTAGTGATCCTGCAGGCTGTTGTCACTTTATTGGAACCATGAATTAATTAACCTGTCTTTGACATTTCTGCACATCTTATTCATCTCACCTCTAGTTGAAAATGCATTTTCAGGTTTATGTTTTGTTGTTTTCACGTAAAAGTCTTCGTCAGCTTCATGTGCCTAAAAAAAACAAACAAACAAACAAACAAAGGACCACTTAACACAAATTCAGACTTCAGGAACGGAAAACTTAAGCGGCAGGAAGACATTTCAGTACTAGTCCGACAATCTGTGAGATGCGCTGCTGAAACACTGAGGGAAAAAGTGTTACCAATCTTGCTTGACATCCAACAGATGCTGTTGATACATTGCTGCTGATAAACCGTATTTCCCTTTGTCCTACTTCCTCCCACAGGTGATAGCAGCGGCCAAGCATGGGTTCCAGTCATCAGGCTTTGAGCTGAACCCCTGGCTGGTGTGGTATTCTCGCTACAAGGCCTGGAGGGAGGGAGTCCACTGCTCCACCTCCTTCCACATCTCTGACTTGTGGAAGGTCAGTGATACCTGATTAGTGTCCTAAAGTGTGTAGATTAGTATTCTGGAGATCACCAGTGACTCAGTTTTTGGGAACTTAGAAAAATGAATTTATTTTAAAGTAGGAGGCAGTGTTTTCTTCTTGTTACACACGTCGGGTATTGCTTAGTATGAGAAAATGAATACATTTAACATGTCAGAGTGTCTTTTCACTATGTCATTCCCATTCTTTCTGGTTCTTTTGCTAGGTTAGTTTTGCTCAGTACTCCAATGTTGTGATTTTTGGGGTCCCTCAAATGGTGAGTTTTGTTTTTTTCCTATGGCAATTTCATTTCAAATATTTTATTTTATTAGAATATAATTTATGCAATGTGTGCAGATTTAAGTAACTGAACTATTAATTAAGATTACTTTTGTTTTTTTTAAACTGTTCTACTAAAAAGCACTCGAAGTTATAGTTGCTGCCCAAGCTCTCCGGATGGCTAGCTCTTTAAGTAACTGACAGTATCAAAACATGTATCTGTCAAGAAATTATCCATTCTTGGTGATAAATAGTACTATTCAGTTCCTTGGATCATATTTGATCTTGCCATGTAACTTTTTCAGATTCCCAAAACATTAGTAATATGATATCCTAATTGTTTCTGGCTGTAATGCAGATGGACCAGCTGGAGCTGAAGCTGGCAAAGGAGTTGCCGAGTACAGCCAAGGTGGTGGCCTGCCGCTTCCCCTTCCCTACCTGGGTCCCTGAACATACCGCAGGGGAGGGCATCGACACTGTGTGGGTGTACGATGCCAAGACATTTAAGTCACAACTGCGACAAGGAATGATAAGAAGGACAATGCCAGAAAAAGAGGATTCATCAGATTTACACACATAAGTGTAAACACTCAGATTTTGTTGTTAAATTTTCATCTGTTTTTTTTTTTTTTTTAAATCCGTGCAATTTCTACTCTGGGATGGACCTGAAATGGCTGGGAAAGACTGAAGCTCTTCTTTAAAACCTCCCTTTCATCAATGTCTATGTTAGACAAGATTTAGCAGTAAAAAGTATGCAATGCTCAGCACCAGACCAGGGATCAAAGAGAATAATAATTTGAGAAGGTTCCTGACTGGAAAAAGTGGTGCTGGCCATGAATGATTGCATTGCCTAGGTTGATTATGTCAAGGAAGTCTCAGTGCAAGTTGTGTTGTTTATATTATGTATGAAATCACTTTGTCCTGTCTAGACAGACAAAGGTGTCACCAAGAGGCTGGTAAATCATATAAGCCCGTTTGACGGAAGATCGCTGACCACAGTACTTCGAATGCTGCCAAACAGAAAACTCCTGTTGTGTATCCTATTTTTAGGCCTGCTTAATAAAATCAACGTGTGGAACCGTCAAGCCGTCTGATTGCGCTTTGGTGCCATCGAGTGGTGAAAATACCGCACGATCACATGTTGCGTTGAGTATGTCCTGACCGCTAGCTGTTGTAGTGAGAATTGGAAATGCTCTCTTTAATTCCCAAACTAATGATCACGTCAAAGATAATCGGAGCTTGAACTAAACACTAACTTCAGATGTTTACATGAAGAGAGCTAGCGGTTATCGCTTTTAGACTGACTGACTAGCCTGACCACTGTGGAGCAGGGCTGCCCCAGCAGCCAGTCAAGATGGACACCGCCGAGGAAGGTAGCTAATTTTAAAACCTGATTGCCCTAATTGTTAGCGTTAACCGGTAAACCCACTTATACTAGCAATGTCTGTATCAGATTGGAACCAATTCTCAACCGCTGTCAGTGCCAAAGACCGATTCAACATTTTCTTAAACTCCGACAAAGGTTCACGAGAATTGAAGAAACCGTTAGCCAATTAGCGTTAGCTACCTTGCTAACTAGCATTAGCTTGAGTCCGTTAGCTATCAGCTGTTGTAAATAAAATCGGCAACGTGATTTTTCTGAGGTTTTGTTTTCATACACACTAACATTACATCTACCACTAGTGAGTTGTGGTGGTAGAAATTCCAAAAGACGACCGTTTGAGATTGAAGGCATAAGTAACCTAGCCAATTCTCTTGTTACAAGCTAATGTTTAGTAAGTTTAATGCAGCCGTTATCATAACATTACCTACAGTATGATAACCAGCTAACGTTACGTGGACACACCGGTCAGCGCTGCCAATTGACAAGGCTCGTTTATTACGTTACACTGATTTTTTAACGAAAACAAAAGACTGTTAGAAGACTTATTCTCTTAAAAAGGCATCTTCAACACACTTTCTACTCTTTAAATGGTCATTGACCAGCGTTAATGGAGTGTTAGACGACTACCCCAACACAGTTTCTCTGAGCGCTGTTTGCACTGCGGGACAGGGAACTGCCATTAGCATAGTTTTCAGCTATCTCAAATTGTGATATTCTTGTTCATATTTTAAATAAAGCTGAAAGTTTATATATGAAATCAATCATCAATAAGTACTGAGGGTATCCTAACTGGTATTTTACTCGTGCATCTTAGTCTAATTAGAGTTATTTTATTTTGGACATTCAGTGACACGCGTAATCTAAGGATTATAGTTTGCCCCGCTGTCGGTAAATAGCCTGTCCTGTACTATCCATTGAAGACACATACTCATGCTAAACACCAAATGTGCATCAGTTTCAAGTTCTGAAACATCTGAGAGTGTTAATGATCTGCAGGAAACTTGATGTAGTTTACATTTTTTTTCATTTTTTTTTTTTTTTTAACATTTAGCATTATGTTTAAGATGTGTCATGAGTAAAGATCAAGGTAAATACCATACCTTTTGATGAAATGGATAGAAATGCAAAGTTAAAAGAAATACAGTGGCTACAGAAAGTATTCCGACCGCTTCACTTTTTGTTAGAGCAGCTAGACACAAACCACTTTATGTAAAAGTCATATGACAGCCTGTTTGGAGTTTGACGAATGACATTTAAAGGACCGAGAGCATGAGGAAAAGGAACCTTTTGGGCAGAACTCCAAACACTATGTCTGGTGAACATCAGGCACTGCTCATCACCTGGGTAATACCATTTGTAGTGTTAAGCATGGTGGTGGTAGCATCATCTTGTGGGGGGGCTTCTCAGTGGCAGGGACAGGTAGAGGTCCTTTAAGAAAACCTGCTCCAGAGTGCACGGAACCTTAGAGTGGGGCGAAGATTCACCTTTCAGCCTGACAATGACCTGAAGCATACAGCCAGGAAAACTCTAAAGTGGATTCAGGAAAAGTTTCTGACTGTACTTGAGTGACACAGCCAAAGCCCAGATTTAAACCCCATAGAACATCTGTGGAGAGACCTGAATATGGCAGTTCACAGATGTTTCCCATCCAATCTGACAGATCTTGAGAGGATCTGCCAAGAAGAATGAGAAAAACTGCCCAAATCCAGGTGTGCAAAGTTTGTAGAGACATCCCCAAGAGGACTTGAAGCTGTCATTTCTGCCTGAGGATTCTACAAAATACTGAATTAAGGATCTGAATACTTTTGTAACTAGAATGGCATTCAGTAGAGTGCATACCTCCACCAAGGCCAATGTCAAACAGCATAAACCAGACTTCAGAGGAAAAATCCAAATTGATAGTAAATTATCCAGATCTGCCCCATAAATTTAATGTGTTCTTCTCTGGCCCATGCCCCATCCCTCCAACAAGTTTGGTGCAAATCAGTTCCGTAGTTTTTGCGTAATCCTGCTGACAAACAAACAGACATGGGCAAAAACATAACCTGTTTGGTGGAGGTAATGGGAGATTTCAGTTATTGATTTTTAATAAATTAGCAAAAATGTTAAAAATTATTTCACTTTGTCATTTTGAGTTATTGAGTGCAGACTGATGGGCAAAAGAAATGTTTATTTAAAATTAAATCTACAACACTAAAATGTCGAAAAACTGAAGGGGTCTGAATACCTTCGGAAGCCATTTCATATCATAAAAATATGTTTTGCCAAGTTATGTTATTGTGTGCCTCCTGTACAGCGGACATCTGCCGGGTCTGTCGGTCGGAGGGGACCCAGGACAAGCCCCTGTACCACCCCTGTGTCTGCACTGGCAGCATCAAGTTTATCCATCAGGAGTGGTATGTTCAATGTCCAGGTTGTTAAAATCTAAAAAATTATGTATGTTGCCATTATTTGCTCTTGCTTTTCCATTTAAAATGTTTCTTTATGGTTAAAGTTTGGGTGGTACCTGTCTGCGTCTTCGATCTGTTTGCTTTCACAGATGTTGAATTGGTTGGAGTTTTGTTGTTGAAATGTTTTCTAACAAGTGGAAAGAATACTCAGGGGAAGATAGAAAATATCAGCGAGTATAACAAAGATCCCTTTACATGAATGTAACTGAATAAAGTTTAAGTAACTACACACATGACAAAAAATAGTTAACAGTTGGACACAGACTGAAACGGGAAATATTTTTGTGCTAGTGAGCATCCTGTTCAGTTGTGGAAAAGTTGTGTGATTTTACTGCAAGACCATAGAGGAAGATTCTTGGACAGAGTGCAGGTGATGTAAAGTTTCCATAGGATATAAAGGTGGGACTCACTAGTTGTCTGATTGTTTTCACAGCCTACTGCAGTGGTTGAAACACAGCAGAAAGGAATACTGTGAATTATGCAAACACAGGTTTGCATTTACACCAAGTAAGTTGTTTGTTTTTCAGTAAGTCCGTTCCAGTACATTAATGATACATTCATTTGATATGAGCTCCTATAACTAACCAATTATGATGAGTCTCTTTCTCTCACTTCCACTCTCTTCATTCTGTCTTTTCTTCAGTCTACTCTCCAGACATGCCATCTCGCTTGCCTGTCCAGGATATCTTTGCAGGGCTGGTCACCAGTATTGGAACAGCCATCAGATACTGGTTCCACTACACACTGGTGGCCTTTGCCTGGCTAGGCGTGGTGCCTCTCACAGCTTGTAAGTCCCATCATTCCATTGTAAGAACAAAACAAAAGGAGATTTAATCAGCAGTTTTCCTATTGTTGCCACATATTGTATGCATTCCCTAACTTCCAACAGAGTTTAGGGAAAAACTAAAAAGAAAATTAAATGTTCAGCAGTTTTCTACATTTCTGAAAGAACTGAAAGGTTGAGCTAAATATAACATACAAACCTAAATATAACCATTCAACCTTGCCTTCAGCAAAAAAATTACTCAAATGTTTTAAACTACAACTGATTGCTTTTACTCAAGTTGTACTAAGATTTCATTGTGCTTACTGAGAAAGAATTTTGTGCGCCAGCCCTTTCAACGGTTTAGGCATGCAGTATTGAGAAACATGCAAGGATTTTCGGTAGTTCAGCTTGAAAACATAGTCTGAAATGAACTTTTGAGCTCACCGGCTAAGAATGGGTAGTCAAAAGAAGTATATCAACTCAATCTGTTTTTGGTGCCAGGCTCTTGGGTCTCAAGTACTATGAATATTTATTTACATATGCTGTAAATAAATGTTTTATTTAAGCATGATGTCCAGTAACATTGAAATGAAAGTTACAAAGTTACATTTGGAGCATAGTTTTAGTTTAGCTTTAGTTTCACACCAGTTGTCAGTTAAAGGATAGATTCTCACAATGTTGTTATTGATATAACCATTTTTTATGCTTGCTCTCGTAACAGGTCGTATCTACAAGTGTTTATTTACCGGCTCTGTGAGCTCTCTCCTTACCCTGCCATTAGATATGCTTTCAACGTAAGTTTGAATTTCTCTTTGGTTTTGGTTTTGCCCCTCCTCTCTCACACTGTCCTGCTCCTATATATTAAAGGCCTTTGTGTTCTCCATATGTTGTATACTGGAGTTGCCTAAATAATTCCAGTAGTCAATATCTGATTGATGATTATAGTCTGGTTATTCATACTAGTTCCCTTTGTTCAGCTCTCTGTATTGAAGTTATTTTTGAAATTTATCGTAAAATATAATTAATCTATGATGTGACATCTCTTCGTATAGACAAAACCTGCTTGCAGACTGTCTCCAGGGTTGTTTCGTGGTCACTTGCACGCTGTGCGCCTTCATCAGCCTGGTGTGGCTCAGAGAGCAGATTGTCCATGGTGGCGCTCCTCACTGGTTAGATCAGAATCAACCTCCTTTGGTTCCCAACCAGCCCAATGGCGCTGCACCGGCTAATGAGGTGAGCTCAATTTATGCTGAAGACCCACTAGTTTCCCTTTTCTAGCTGCACTTGGAACAGAACAGGTAGTGTATTCTGCATTTATTCTACCACTGATGCACTCTGGCATAGTTAGCACATCGATAGGTTCATATCTGGCTAAAGCTATTTGAGATTATGTTTACCCAAGGTATTCTTTTGTAGCTTGATTGATGACTCTTCAAACAAAGTTTATTAGACTATTTTACTGTCACAAGAAGTTTGATTTAAGACACACTTTTTTTGATTTAGTGAGAAATAATTAAAGCAATTTTAACCATCTCCAACACTTCTCTGATAGAGAATGTGCTTGCCAGAGTAGCAATCACATTTTTCGGTGTTTACACATAACCACATGAGTAAAGCAGTGCTTGCCAGATAATATCACTCTTGTGCTGTTGTTATTGGTAGTAATCAATTTCCAAATCTAAAACTGAGTATGGCTGATGAGCAAGAAATAGCTCAAATATTACCTCATGTAACTGGTGCAGCCTCTGCTGTAGTAGAACAGGGAACTGTAATGTCACTCATTATGATTCCAAAGGTTCTAGGTGGTAACGCTGCAGTCAACGCACAGGCTGCTGCAGACGTTGCAGCAGCACAGCACCCAGCAGACCCTGCTGCAGGCGGGCAGGCTCCTGCCAACCCACATGATGCTGGCAACCAGGCAGATGAGGCAGAACTTGATGATGATGAAGACGATGATGGGGAGGAAGATGAAGAGGAGGAGGAGGATGAGGAAGGCAGGGAGGAAGATGGTGCTGATGCAAATAATGGAGGACAAGGTTAGTGTGAGCATAAAAACACAGAATTTTGATACACTTTAAATTGTGGTTTTCAAGCTTCTTACATATCATTCTTATGTAGTGACACTGTTCCTTGGGTGAGAATATATGAAAGTTGAGAAATAGTATGGACATTTAATGTGGTTTATGTGGATATGTTGTTACCCTAATAAAACCATGACTGCAGGTTTGCTATATTAGGAAATGTGGCCCTCCTGTTTAAGTAACATGGACATACATACTGTAACACCCTAAAGATTGAGTGCTTGTAAAGCCTCTATAATGGAATGCATTAACCTAAACCTTAACAGGGAAGAGCAACCAAATGGTAATGGAGCTACAGAGGAATATTGTAACCATGTATCGTAGGTGTTCCTTACTATGTCCGATTTTTCTGATTCTCCTTTGCAGAAGATTTGAACTGGAACGCTCTGGAGTGGGACCGTGCAGCAGAGGAGCTCACTTGGGAAAGGGTGGGAATCTTTTTTTTTTTTTTTTTTTTCTGTTTCCTGCTCGATCAAGGGGTCTTATGTAGCTAGGACATGATGCTAAAAAAGCAGTCTAGGGAGGTTGGCATGTAGTGGGCAGATGAAATTGAGCTGAAGGGGTCTGTAACTGGAAATATCCATCTTACTGTGGTTTGCTTAAGTAACACTTTGAAGTCTTACCATTTCCAGGGATGTTGTTTGTAGCTGACGTGGGGAGGGATCAATTAAATTCATTTTTCTTTTTTGTATTAGAAATTGTAGATCTATTAATAGCAGTAGCAGTTATAGTAAAACCAGTAATATTACCATATTCAATTACATGTATTATAAGGGATCATTCACAGTGCTCTCTTTATGTCCCAGATGCTGGGGCTGGATGGCTCCCTAGTTTTCTTGGTAGGTGCACACACCTTTCTACTCTTACATACACAATTATGAGTACGCCTTAAAGGGTATTCTGGTATATCTCAACCTGGTGTATTTCCCATCAATGTGGCCATTGTGACTCTATGGGTCATGCTGACTTTTCGCTCAGCACCTCCGTTGTAGAGATTCAGAGAAACGAGGACTTGTGCAAAACAACGTACATTGGGGCAGGTTGTGCAACCCTCCTACAGCTTTCCAAGTAAACATGATTTTTACATAAATCATTTCAAAAACTGACCAAAAGTAAAGGCAGAAAGTAGCTGCTTCAGGCCATTGTGGCTAACTGCTTAGGGATCAACACTCATCAAGCACTTTATTAGGAACACCAGTACACCTGCTTATTCATGCATTGATCCAATCAGCCAATCCTGTGGCAGCAGTGCACTGTGAGCAGCAGTTCTGCAGTAAGGAAAAAAAATAGTTGATGAGAGGTCAGAGGAGAATGGCCAAACTAGTTGGAGCTGACAGAAAAGGCTGCGTTAACTCAGATAACCACTCTTCACAACTGTGGTGAGCAGAAAAGCATCTCAGAATGCACAACACGAGACATGAGACGGATGAACTACAACAGCAGAAGACCGCGTCAAGTTCCACTCCTTTCAGCCAAGAACAGAAATCTGAGGCTGCAGTGGACACAGGCTGCACCAAACTTGACAGTTGAATACTGTAAAAACTGGTCTGATGGATTCAGATTTCTGTTGAGGTACATAGTTGGATCAGGATTTAAATAAACATCCCAAATCCATGGACCCAACCTGCCTTGTGTCAATAGTCCAGGTTGCTGGTGGTGGTGTAATGGTGTGGGGACACTTTGGGCCTCTTAATACCAGTCAATCATGGCTTGAATGCCACAGCCTGTCTGAGTGTTTTTTTTGACCATGTGCCTCCCTTTATGGCCAAAAGTTACCATCCTCTAATGGCTACTTCCAGCATGATAATGCATCATGTCGCAAGGCAAAAGTCGTCTCAAACTGGTTTCATGAACATGACAGTGAGTTCATTGAACTTTTGTGGCCTCCCCAGTCACCAGGTCTGAATCCATCAGAACACCTTTGGGACGTGGTAGGACGGGAGATTGGCAGCATGAATGTACAGCTGACATATCTGCAGAACTGATGTGATGTAATCTTGTCAACATGAACCAGAATCTCAAGGGAACGTTTCCAACATCTTGTGGAATCCATGACATGAAGACCTGAGGCTATTTTGAGGGTAAAGGGAGGCCCTACCCTGTATTAGTATGGTGTTCCTAATAAACTGCTTGGTAAGTGTATATCTAGGTCAGTGACCTAACCAGCCAGCATATTCATCAACACATGCCGGTTTGTTTACTTTTGTAAGGCTGAGTTTCACTGTAGTTGAACTGTCCTCTAAGGAAATTCAAAAATATAATTGCAGGAGCTAAATCAAATGGAAGAAGGGACATGAGGGATAAGAGGCAGAAAGGCAACAGGACCATCCTAAAAGGTGGCATACGTCAGGACACTTGTGGTGTTCCTGTTCTCTGGCTACATTTTTTGGAAATACACCAGGCTGAAATATACCAGAATTTCTCTAAACAACATCAATAGAATTGTAGGATGACATACTTATATAATCCTTATTGCAACTGTAGCAAGAAATTGTGTAACATTGACAGAGAAACCTGTTTTTGTGTGTGTCTCTTCTCTAGGAGCATGTCTTCTGGGTGGTGTCTCTCAACACACTCTTCATCCTTGTCTTTGGTAAGTTAAACCTGCAATGTAGTGATGCCGTACACACAGTCATTATCTTTGGGTGTATTATTGAATGAGGAGTTTACCCTTAGTTAAGCAGGTTTTTCACTGTAGTTCAGTGATGGAAAGACAGTCAATATAAGACTCATACACTCCACCACACTATCAATTCTACCTTAACCTCTGTATTTCCCCCTAGCTTTTTGTCCGTATCACATCGGCCATTTCTCAGTGGTTGGACTGGGCTTTGAAGACTATGTAAGTATACAGCAATGGATGAGGGGACAATTATACAGTTTGAATTCCTTACTAGTTTTGGGATTTGTCATGCAGTAACGGAATTTCTTTGATATTATACCTGGTTGCAGATCAAAGCTTCACACTTTGACGGCCTCATCACCACCATACTGGGGTACATTCTCCTGGCTGGAGCTCTCATGGTCTGCCATGTATCCTCTGCACAGATCAAATTACCTTATGGGTTTGAAATTACCCACAACAGTGGCTAGTTGTGGCTTATTGTGGTCAAGGCCGCCACTTCATTAAAATTGTAAGTTGTGTAGTCATACAAGAACCCAAAAGGTCAGGTCAGTGGCCCAATTTGGCTTCAAGAATTTGTAGGAAATGTGTTTATATATTAGAAATGCTAAATTGATAACTTAAAATTTAGACTGGATATCATTTATCTCACATTTTGTGTCAGTCCTTAACTCTGCCTCCTTTAGGCATTTGCTTCATTAGTAAAGTTCCAGCGGTCCAGACGCCTCCTGGGTGTCTGCTACATTGTTGTCAAGGTAAATTAGAGATGCAGGCCTGGAATGTTTGTAGAATCTATTAGGGTTTTTTTTTTTTAATAAAAACTAGCAACACTCAGTTGAAACAATTAGGAAAATTATGAAAGCAGAAACTAAATTGTATTTGTGTCTTTGTCACAGGTTTCTCTGCTGGTTGTCATGGAGATAGGCTTGTTCCCACTGATTTGTGGTTGGTGGCTCGACATTTGCTCGTTGGTAAGACAATTATGGACTCACTCAGTCTATCCTGTTGGTACAGTCACATACTGACCCCTTAATGACTAACCAAACAGACTGAATGCAGTCACAATGACGCAGTATTTACAGATTTTAAGAAGTAACTTGACAAACATTCAATTAGGGAGTATTACTCAGTATCTCAGTATTACACTCATTGGACCAGTTCCTAAAAACTGATTTTAAGGAAGTTTTGTCATTCGAATAAAAAACACAGACAATAAAGCTTGTCCTTTTTTCATTGCAGGAGATGTTTGATGCCACTCTGAAAGACAGGGAGCAGAGTTTTGACTCCGCTCCTGGTACCACCATGTTCCTCCACTGGCTGGTTGGCATGGTCTATGTCTTCTACTTTGCCTCTTTCATCCTTCTGCTTAGAGAGGTATCATGGAGGACTTCAGCCAGTCACAATCGCAAACTCTGAACTCAGAAAAACCATCATAAAATTCTAAATGTCTAACTTGTGGATGTGTTTGTGTACAGGTGCTCCGGCCAGGCGTGCTGTGGTTCCTGAGGAACCTGAACGATCCAGACTTCAACCCAGTACAAGAGATGATCCACCTGCCCATCTACAGACATCTCCGGAGGTTTATTCTCTCTGTGGTCAGTCAAGCGTCCTCCTCTCCTGTTTTCCACCAAACCTAACCTTAAATGGCATAACAACAACATCCGAACTCTGTTTACTTAAAAAATACTATTGTCATATTTTGTCAAGAAAAATTTGTTGAGTAAGAGAATAGTTACGTATACAGAGAGTTCTAGAAAATGAAAAATATCGAGAAAATGTCGTATACCAACTTTAAAGGGGACTTATTACACTTTTCCTTATTTTCTCGCATATATAATATTACACTGTCAAATGTCCATATTAACTGTGGCCAAAGTTTCGTATATCACACACACATGTATGTTATAATGAAAAGGGAACATGATGGGGGTCATTGTTTATTAACTTTCCAGCACTGTATTTAACAAACTAGTTAACAACTTACTGTGAAGACACCGCTTGACTCCGCACCACTATCAGCTATGATGTGTACTCTGCTAGATGTGCTGCAGGCGATGAGAATATTGTAAACAATGCAGTGGGATTGTGCTCTGCTGGACAAACTATGTGATGACACCACTTCTGATATACTGTATCTGTGATAGATATCTAGCCATGCAGATTGTTCCGTTTTCATTTGCCCAGATTTTGAAATATTCATCTTTGAGATTTCTGCCTCTATCCTGGTACAATGGAGTTAAATGGAATTTAACATGCTGCTCAAACATTTAAAAATGAAATTAGCAATAAATGTGTCTTGCCAGAAACTATACCCCATTTAAATTTCTGGGTATTCCAAAGAACGCACAATGAACAGTTTTCATTGGACCTTCTTTCCATGAAAGAAATAGTTTGTAAAAACTTTTGACAGTGTGTTTGTGGATTATGTTATGTTATGAAAGTTATTCAGGAATGACATTACTGTTGAATTTCTAAATTTCCACAGTCAAATAAAATCAAAACTGTGTGTATCTGTGTGTTTAGAGGTAAATAAAATATTATTTATTTATTTATGTAATTTGGGTGAACCGACCCTTTACTTCTTCCTTTCACCAAATGAGTGGCTCTTACAATAAAAAATGGGGAATTTTGATCTTGATTATCGGTAGTTATTACCGAAGTTGAATGTTCTGCACATTTTTTTTTTTTAGCACTAAAATCCATAATGTAACTTTTTGTATTGCCCTGTGAAAGTGTAGGGATACTCTACATGTCTTAACAAAATTTTATTTGTTTGTTCGTGCATGTATTTCCAGGTGGTGTTTGGTTCCATAGTTTTGCTGATGCTTTGGCTTCCTATTAGAATAATTAAACTGCTCTTTCCAACCTTCCTTCCCTACAACGTCATGCTCTACAGGTACAGATGACAACACATAAAATGAACGTTTAAAATTCTGTATGTCTGTGGAAGTTTAAGGTGATATAGTCTATTCTCCATTCAAGCATAACCAACATAGGAAGCTGCTAGAGAAACTGAGCTGTCATTTCTAGTTTCTTGGACAGTGTATTACAAAACTGAATGTGAATTGTGTCAAGCTGTGTTTATATCCGGTCACTGCAGTGATGCCCCAGTTAGCGAGCTGTCGTTGGAGCTGCTGTTGCTTCAGGTTGTTCTGCCGGCTTTGTTGGAGCAGGGTCACACTCGCCAGTGGCTCAAACGGCTCGTCCATGCTTGGACGTTCACAGCTGGATACATGCTGTAAGCTTGACACATACACACACACACACACACACACACACATGCTGCATCTTCAGATGTAAATGGTACATTGGCGTAAAAGGTAAACTTTTTACGATGATCTTCAGTTATCATACATGGTAAAACTTTTAGAAACTTCATATCCTGTGTCTCATTACAATGAATGTGAATTGACATAATGACAAAATAATTGATCAAGTGTCTCCCCACAGTGACCTTCACTCATACCTGCTTGGGGACCATGAAGACGATGACAACCAACCAAACAACAATCCTCTGGGTCGCCATAACAACAACCGCTTCCCTGGTCTGGGGGAGGGGCTTCACGCTGCCCATCAGGCTATTCTGCAGCAGGCCGGTCCTGTGGGTTTCCAGCCGTACCACCGGCCTGTCAATTTTCCCCTCAAGGTTACTGACAGCATTATGGTTCTTCCTATCATATTGTCATTGTCGAAGCCTGAGCTGCTAGTAACATTTCCTGTACAATTAATTCTCTATATTCTTTTGTGTGTGTTTGTTTGTTTAGATCATTCTGTTGGTTGTCTTCATGTGTGTGACGCTATTACTGGCTAGTCTGATTTGCCTTACACTACCGGGTAAGTTGTGGCTACAAGCCAGGCATTCTCTGCATTTTACTGTTGCTCTGCTCGGCGCTTAGTCATTCCCCTCCACCTCCATTCTTACCTGTTCTCTTCTTCCTCTTCTCCCAGTGTGTGTGGGTCGCTGGTTGATGTCTTTCTGGATGGGCAGTGCCATGGTTCATGAGCTGTACACAGCAGCAAGTGGTCTATACGTCTGCTGGCTGTCCATTCGAGCTGCCACAGTGCTGCTGTCCTGGATGCCACAGGGACGGATCGTCATCATGCTCAAAATCCATGAGTGGACGCTCATGGTAATGTGGATGTCTCTAGTCTTCTCACTAAATGGCAAAAATTAAGCTCCTACTCTAATATCTGTCAAACCTTTGTATTTAAATGTTCTGTCTTGTTGAAAACAGATCTTAAAGACCATCGTGGTGGCTGTCTTGTTAGCTGGGGTGGTACCTCTGCTGTTGGGTCTGCTGTTTGAGCTTGTCATTGTCGCTCCTCTCAGAGTGCCACTGGACCAGACACCACTCTTCTATCCCTGGCAGGTAGGACCATGGAGTTTGTATTTGTGTGAGTGATTTAAAATTGCACAGATCGCTTTATTGTTTCCATCATAAATCCTCTATTCACTAGTCACAAATCACAAATCATTAGACTATTTGGGTGCACGCATGTTTTGTCCGTAGGGCTGGGTATCAAACTCTAATGCTTAGACATCCAATGTCATGTCAGTGAGTGTTAGACTGTTTTATTTTTATTTTTAATGCTGCTTGTGGTTAGAAGACATTTAACATCTTAAACCTTTGGCTTATTTCTTTTAAAATGAAAAAAAAACTTTTAGTAGAAAAACCTGTTTATATTTCTAGAAGTTAGGCTTGGAAAAACAGTTGTTTTGGTATTTATCAAAATTCCTGTCTAATGACTCTAGTGTTAAAAATTTCAGTCTTCTGCTCAAGGAGAGGAGAACAGGTTTTGCAGAAACTTGACGATGATATTGAACAGATGCTGAAATTTTGAGACAAACCTTATTGTGTCTTGCTTGTTAATTGGTTGACGTCTGTGTGGCAGGACTGGGCGCTTGGCGTGCTCCATGCTAAAATCATTGCTGCCATCACACTGATGGGCCCTCAGTGGTGGCTCAAAACTGTCATCGAGCAGGTCAGTCACACATAAAATACATTGTAGAGATGTCTAAACATGTCTGGAAATATATCTTTCCATGATCCAAGTACAGTGGAAGCCCACCTATTCAAAACATCCATATGTTTGGGGTAGTTCATCATGAAGGACAGAAAGAATTGAGTTGGCAGTGGAATGTAAAACAGTGAAGTATCTTTCCTCTCGCGGCTGCAGGTGTATGCTAACGGCATCCGAAACATCGACCTCTATTTCATCTTGCGAAGGCTGGCTGCCCCCGTCATCTGCGTCCTGCTGCTGTCTCTCTGTGTGCCCTACACCATCTCTAAAGGCATTACACCACTGCTTGGTAAGTCTTTATGTATGGTTATGTGTCTGGGGTGAGCATGGATTTTCTGGTACCTTAGTGAACCCTAATAAGCATCAATTTTCAAGGCAGGGGAGGAAAAGAGGAAGGATTCATCTCTCCTCCTTTTTCCCTATTATCTCCCTCACTTTTCCAGTTTTCTCATTCATCATCTACTCTCTGTGAGTAGGGTCAAGGAAAGGCGTACCGAAGAATATTACCCTTCGTACTCTAGGATATTTAATATCCATTGGTCATTTACGTTAATGTTAACACAGTAGACTGTAACAGCTCAAAATGGGATTTGTTTGACTTTGCAAATAATACGCAACTGCTGTCCAGTTGTACTATGTTAGCTGCATCTTTTTAACATAAGCACACTTTCTGAATATCGCCTTTTATCAAAAGCTATTATGAGTTCTTTATACTTTAAACTGGTTGCTTTAAGGTGCGACAAGCAATGATTTATTGAAATTAAATTTTTTGAAATGCTACATTACATGTATTTCATTCACTTACATAAAATGTCAAGACAAATCAAAGAATTCATGAGGAAATCTGTGACTAATAATTGTCAATAATAAATAACTATAAACTCCCCCAAATTAGAAGGAATTAGCAACGGGGTTTGCTTAAGGCTTATTATTAAACATTATTACACTGAAAACCCAACAAATGGATGAGTAAGAAAGCACAACTAAAGCGAAACTGAACTTTATTTGGTTCCTCTGTTTTGCATACTGACTAAATTAGAAACTGTGGACACAGAGGTAAGAGACACCTTTATATCATCAGGCCATAGCCGAGGCAGATCCTTACTTATTTGGATACGGGGCTCATCTGAGCAGGGCTTTTTATGTAAAGCCTACCCAAGGAAACAATTTTACTTTAAATAAGTTTCTTTGATGTCGACTAGGAAATCCTTGGTTTAAAACAACCAGACAATTAAGAATTCCCAGCCCTTATGGAAATGAGGATTTTAGTCATTGTGCAAGCCAAAATGCAACTTTATGTGTTTGATTTACTCTGTTTTCTCTGCACTGTACTGTCTTATAAATAAAATAAGACAGTATAGAAAGTATAAATAAAAGCTATTAGCTTTTTGTCATCTGCCTGCTATCTCCTTCTCCACTCCCCTCACAGACATTCACACTCAGCAATAGGAGATTCTCTTCCAGTGTTTATTCTGTTTTCTCTTTCTTTCCTACACCTCCCCCTCTCCTCATGCAGGTGTACAGCCAGAGATGCAGACGCTGGTGGAGAGGAGGATCTATCCATTCCTGCTGATGCTGGTCATACTGTTGGCCGTTCTGTTCTTCCAGATACGACAGTTCAAACGCCTATACGAACACATCAAAAATGACAAGTCAGTACACCACTAAATTCCTTTCAGCATGAACTTACACATGGGTGGAAACAAGCAGTTTTTTAAACTTCTGCTCCTGTTGATCAGTCAGTGGTCAGGTTTTAGGATGACCACAGATTGGAAGGTAAAAAGATCTTTTGCCTCTCATTGACATTTAGCCTTGATTTCAAAAGATGGAGTTACATGCCAATTATTCTCAAAATACTGTTTCGAAATTTTGGGATATTTTAGTACAAAACAAAAATTTCTATACTGTTGGGAGCAGTAACCTAAATAGTCATCTATTGGCAGTCAGCATTCCAGTAAGCTATCAGCAGTATGTGGAAAGGTGATGCCACTGACATACTATACAGAAAGCAGCTAGTAGTGGGTAATATAGATAAAATCCTCTACAGTGTTATGTGTTTATATATATATCTTATATTGCAAGTTCAACATATATATTTTCATAGTAAATTTTCTGGAACATCACTTTGAAAACTGCTTAGAATAAAATAACCAGACAGCAATGTCCATTTTTTGCAACAACATTGCAATGGAGCAGTCTCAGCCACAGCCCCACTGCTTGGCATTTTAACCACCGGGAAATTACAGTATATGGTCTGTAATAAACATGGCTATTGAGCAGGATGAGGCCAAAAGAGAGAGCCAAAAGTCTCCCCAGTGGGGCATGGGATAGTTGAAGGGGAGGCAAAGATACTGGATGACCTGAATTTGAGCCAAAATCATGGTCCTCCTCTGAGTTCTAACTTTGTCAAATCTTACACAGACATGAAACACACATTGATATCATTTAGTGTAACTTGTATTTCCTGAGGATATGTCAATCCAGTGTCCGTCATGAATAAATGCCCATAAATCCATTTAGAAATCATAGAGAGAAGACACTTGAGAACCTGCCTGAGAAGAATTGCACAAGAATTGCATCTGCATGAAAGTAATTCAGTGACAGTTGTCTGTACATCCATGGGTACAATGCAAATAGGAACTGCTAATAGCTAATTCAGCCTACTTTCAATGGAGCCAATTTGCCAAAATGTACCACATATGGTGCGAAAAAAATTTGGGGTTTAAAAGTGACCAGTACTTACCTGTTGCTGACATTACAACAACATATTTGATGAGCTTGTACCGAGTCTTGCTCTTCTGATGGCTTTCATTTTTTCTGTCGTCACATTTGTTCCTAAATAGGCTTATACATTGGTGTGAATATGTTTCCATCCATCAGGTTAGCAAAACCATTTGACTCTGTTTTCACACAAAAGTCAAATGTCACACTGAGTTAATTAAAAGTGAATAAAGTAGTACAAGCAGCTCCTCCTGCAGAAAAAACTCAGAGATCCACTTTAAAAAACAGTCCTGGTCAAAATTATGTTCAAGTACATAGTTCATAACATCATCAGAAAAAATGCAAATAAACCAATTTTGTATAACCAGAATATTTTAATAAAATGTCCAAGGTTACTAAAAAAAAAAAAAAAATTGCATAATAATGAAGTAATACAAACACAAAATGTAACCCAGACCCAATTATTGGCCCCTTTTGATGAATTTAAAGTAGTTCCTCAAAAAAAATAAAAAATAAGATTCACCGGTGCTTAACCTTCAGTGTTCACATGACCTGAGTTAACCAATGAATGACAGTTTTACTGCACAAAAAGGGGCAGATAGTTTCCAGTTTCTTCTTCACAGTGGTGAAGACAAAAGCTGTCTGAGAGCAGAAATTCTATTATCAGAAAACATAACAATTCCAAAGGCTACAGGGCAGACGCCAAATATCCTGAAATCCCTGTTTCAACGGTTCGTAATGTTATCAAGAAGTTTCACAGTCATAAAACCGTTAAGTCACTTCAAGGATGTGGCGCTAAGAAGAAACTCACTGAGAGAAGTCTGGGAAGGCTGATGTAGATTGCGGGGAAAAAAAACAACATGCAAGACGTCTGAACAGCTTCAGACTAACCTGGAGCAATCTGGAGTGGTGGTTTCAGCCCATATCATACACAACACAATAAACCGAGTAGGGGCTCCATGGGCGATGGCCAAGGAGGACACCACTACTGAAAGGCACAAAAAGGAAAGACAAAATTTTGCAAAACTTTCATAGATAAGCAACAGTCTTTCTGGGATAATGTTCTATGGACAGATGAGACCAAAGCAGAGCTCTTTGGGAACGCAGAGCATCAGTTTGTTTATAGGTGACGAAATGTAGCTGATAAGGAAAAGATCACCCTACCTACAATAAAACATACCGGAGGTTCTTTTGTGCTGTAGGGCTGCTTTGCTGCCTCTGGTACTGAAAGCACTGAATGTATCAAAGGAATGATGAGATCAGAAGATTACCAAGGCATTTTGGAGCCTTTAAAGGCTACAAAAGCTACAAGCTTCTTGCACCTTTTCACTATGATGCAAGTTTTTTTTCCTTTGTTCAGTAACCTTGGAGACTTTATTAGAATATCCTGGTTATACAAAATTGTTACATTTTAATTTATTTCTGAATAAATGAAGATATTCTGAATCACATATTTTGACCAGGACGGTGCAAGGCTGTCACTCCAGACAGAATTTAAATTACAGGAGGACCAGTGAGTTCACTGAAAAACTGTAGGTAATTATAGCTGTAATTATTGCTGGGGTGGGGGTAAAAACATTTACGCTCTGAACATTATTAGAAGCACAGATAATGTTAAAATCACCTCACCTCCACTAGAGCACTAAATCCAGTCTGAATGAGGCTTTACTCACGGATATGCTCTATTGCCCAAAGTGGTCCACTACATCATGAGATATTAAAGGGATAGTTCTTTTGATATTAAGGGTATTGCAAAATGTCTGATGGTTGACCAGTTTGTCGTCTCACACCATACATCGTTTTTTTTACCCAGACCATATAATATTTTTAAGAGGCTACGAAATGTGTTGAAGGTCATAAAATTTCATACAAAGTAATACAGCAATACAGTAGTACAATAAAAACTACTGAATTAGTGTGGAACATCCAGTTTTGTGGGTCTTTTTGTTGAGTGGCACGTGGGTAATGTGAAATCCTTGTGTCTAATGGATATAAAGGGTGCAAGGATGAGAACAAAGAGCAAAAACCCTCAAACACATAAAACCAAGCTAGCCCTACTGAAAAATGATAAGTAAAATAGAGTTGTGTAAATGTGAATCCTTAATGATTTCTAAAGAACTCTATTTGCTGTTTCTCTTCCAGGTACTTAGTTGGACAGAGACTTGTGAACTACGAACGCAAGACAGGCAGGAGCACATCCACCTCCTCCTACAGCACCTCCTCCTAGATCAGACACTGCCGTGGGATCAGTGGAGCTGACTCACTCTGCCCAGCACTGGGAGCTAACGTCGGCTCCTGTGGTGAAACCTTTCTGTTTCCTCTCTGCTTGGCTGTCAACTTCAAACACAACCTCTAAACTTTTGAATGCATTCTAGTACTCTTATTCAGAGACAAAGACCTTGAAGAGTGAAGACAAAGGAGTCTCAACTTAATTTAAGGTTGTTAGCCAACCTGTAAAAACTGTCAGCATGATTGAAACTCAGCAGAACCACATCTTTGTTGACTGTCCATCCTGTTTATTGTGTCCGTTCTTGTCTTCAACGCAGCTGACATTTTAAGTTTTAAAGGTTTGAGATGACGTCGGGTCGGTCGATCATAGCTTTTACCTCAGATTGTGCTTCCCTTTGAATGTTTGTTGTGAAATATTGTTTAAATCTCTCTTAAGGGGATATTTTCAGAGCTGCGGGAGAGATATATGGACTATAATGGGGCCGCCCGTGCAGTTCTGTTCCCATTGTAGTTTTGTCTCAAATGGCACCCTTCATCAGATTGAAATTGTCAGTGATAAGGAGGGACAATTATGATGTAGCAATGTGATTGTATTTTTTTTTTTTTTTTTTTTAGATGTTTTTATTAGATGTGTTTTCATTTATTTTTAGTGTTACATTTCTGGAGTGAGCTGTTAGATAATCCTTTGAGGATTCCTTTGAACTAAAGATGTAGAAAAAGTAGAAGAAAGTGACAGTTTAGACAGTCTGGACACAGCCCAGTCACTTAAGATGTTCTCCTGTGAATAGTCAAACAGTCCTGGCTGTGTACCACCTTCCTGAGCTTTTGGTTCAACGAGTCAAATCCACCCTCAGACGATGAGTTTATTAACCTGAAAAAAGTCACACCTTGATGAAGTACAGCAAAAGGTGAGGCTTCAATAAGAACATTTAAACTGGAAAAACAGCATTTCAGAATATGCTTGTGTAACACCCTTATATTGACACTAATTATTTTGTAGAGATATTTATTCTCAAAGAATAAAAACAAATGAGGTGAGCCGAATGGCTGTCAGTGGCTTGTAGTGCTGCTAATCAGCTGTTCAGACTCTCACCTTTCTGCATTCTATTAACAGTGATGAGACAACAGCTAAAACAACTCCAAATGACAACACAAAAACGTTTCCCCTGGGGAATGGGTTGATGGATGTGGCCAGTTTCTTTCTTTCTAAAATCTCAGAAGGTTTCCTTTTGGTTCCTGTCGCCTGCTAAGCGCAATCACTCAGGTCATGAGGAAACTCATCTTCATGACGTGCCTCCTGGATGACAGCGTAACAGTTGTTACCTAAATGTATGGCCGTTGTAGCGTGATAAAATGCTTCTGGAGGCAGTTGCACCAGCTCTCCAAAAGTTCAAACTTAGCCTACTAAATTATCACTTAATAAAAATGGGTTGCACCGCACAAACCAAGTCTTATGTAAAAATCAGTTGTTACTAAATATACCCCATAACTGACTTATGTTGAACATCCACGTTTTTCAAATTCCACACCTTCAGTTTGTAATGCAGACTTTGATCATCTGTAGTCTTCAAGCCCAAGCACAGATATCCCCAAATGACGTCACTCTGATAATAAAAATGATTTAAACAAAAACCAAACAACCAAACGACAAAATGACTGCCAGCATATTGTATGTGTGCAGTTTTAAATGTAAAATAGTTTCTACCCTGACACAAACCCTTGTCTTAAGCAGTTTAAAAACCTCCTCTAGCTCACTAATTAACAATTTATATCTCGTCTGTTTGACATGTACAAAAAACAAACTGTAAAAAAGTCCATTTGTAGTTTCACAAGGGGGTTATATACTGGAAGTGTTTCTTGGCCGGGTGCAGTGAATTCCTGTAGTCTCCACTGTTTGTCTGGCAACCTCAAGAAACGAGGAAGAAACATCTTTCTCTTGGCAAGAAAGGGATTAACATATTTCCCAAAATGTGGGGATAATGTAAAATCAGCATCCAGGAATTGTACTCCCAATGTCTCATTCCTAGAGCCACTAAAGAACAAAACCATTGCAATTCAATTAAAGAATAAGAAAAATAAAGGGTGTTCCAACCTCTCAAAAAACGAAAAGCTGCTAAAACATTTATAATGACTGAAATAAGCCCCAGCCACTCTTTAAAACTATTTCTTGCTGCCAATGAAAACTGAATCACATTCTCTACTGGGTTCTTTTTCTTAAATGCATAATGGGGAGATTTTAGATGTTTTAAGTTCATTTTCTTTTTTTGGACTTTTTTTGGACATAAATAGTTATAGAGATTAAGACTTTTTTTTTTTTTCATGCAAATGTTTTAATGTGTTGCACTTTATTACTCAGTTTGCAATCATTTCAGGATCCATTGTAACCCAGTCAACATAGCAGGGTTTGTGTGTTTTTACTTTCCCTTCACTGCGACTGAGAGATGTGGATATTTTACTACGGTTACTCTGCACAATGGGTTTTACTTAAAAGAGGAATTTAAGTTTAGCATCTGTTTTTGACACTGCCTTTGTTTAGAAGTGTTTCATTTGGAGATTGGTAAATGTAAACTGCTTTTATTTTGATATGGATTGTGAATTACATTAACTTTGGTACTGACAGCTGTAGTACTGCTGTGTGGAATGCTCACCTTATATATATATATGATGCTAAAAAGTGACCTTTTAGTATCCTCTTGAACTGAGCTGTACACTTCCAATTTTGGTCTTGAATTTCAGTTTCTAGAAACAAATGATTTCTATTTTTATATGTGCAAAAAAAGACAGAGGCATGTACTGTAACATAAGGGTATATACTTTAAGGTCTATTAATTGTTGGTTCAGTAATATGAAACAATAATAAATGGTTGTAATGAGTGCAGTTTCTTCTTAAGAGTGTGGACAATATGCTCTTCAAACAAACATTGCTGATGTTACTCATGCATGTGTATTTTTGACTTAGAGCTGCCAACATTAAAGTGGAATGGCGAGAAGATTAACGAAAGGAACGGAGAAAAAAAAAACTCCTGCGTCAAAATCTCTTTTTTTCCAGACCTTTCCCTAATCTTTGCTTTTTTTTCTCCTTGTGAAATACTGGATAACTATTCCCCCACACACATTCAAATAAACACATTCACTTGCATCTCGTGCGTGCATTAGAATGCTTTCTTGAATGCAAAGCGTTGGTGAGATATTCACACAACCCGTTCTGTGGTGACTGTGGTGTTCATCGTAACCGCTTATTCAAGCAGGAGTAGTTCGCTTGCTTATCTCCTCAGACAACGCGCTTCTCTTCTTTCTCTTGGCCGTGCACACAATGATACCAAACAGCACAATGAGAACTTTTCTCCTTTTAAATGGGCTGAATAGCTGATTACAAGATTGAAGACACTTGTGATACTGAGGACAACAGTCTGCTTGAAATATCACTACAATCCACTCATTTATCACCCTTCAAAGGGGTTCCAATTGTTTCTTGAACGCCATTTTAGAAGATTTTTGTAGTATCAGCAAGAATTCAGCTCTTTGTTGAACAATGCACTGTTTCAATGAGTTGTAAGTTTACCCAAACTTTTGGCCACGTCTGTACACTTTATAGTCAACATATCGTAACGGCAGTTGTGTCTCACTCTCGCAGTATGCCTGCAAATGTGGCCTTTCATTTTAGGCTTCAGTTCTGTTATTTTCTGACTCCAGTCCTCATGCAAGTCCATGATAGTGTATTTCACTTTTAAGAACTGTCAAAACATCTGAGCACATGCAGTGGCATGAAAAAGATTGGCCACCTCTGGTCCAAATTTCTGTTACTGTGAATAGATAATTGGGTATAAGATGAACTGATCTCCAAAATAGATAAAGTTAAAATGAAATGTTCTTTTCAACATTTTAAGATTATTGAATTTTTGTTTTGTACAGTTGTAGAGTGAAAAATTAAAGGCGAACCATACACAAGTTTGGGCACCCCAAGAGATTTGAGCTCTCAGATAACTTACCAAGGTTTCAGACCTTAATGAGCTTGTTAGGGCTCTGGCTTGTTCACAGTCATCGTTAGGAAAAGGCCAAGTTAAGCAAATTTCAAAGCTTTACAAATACTCTTGACGCCTCAAGCCTTGTCCCAATTATCAGCAGCCATGGGCTCCTCTAAGCAGCTGCCTAGTACCTGAAAATTAAAATATTTGATGCCCACAAAGCAGGAGAAGGCTATAAGAAGATAGCAGAGCGTTGTCAGGTAGCAGTTTCTTTAGTTCATAATGTAATTAAGAAATGGCAGTTAACGGGAATGGCGGAGGCCAAGTTGAGGTCATGAAGAACAAGAAATCTTTCAGAGAGAACTGCTCGTAGAATTGCCCAGCTGACTGCAAAACACTCTCAGGAAGATTGATCAGACTCTGGAGCGGTGGTGCACTGTTCTACTGTGCAGCGACACCTGCACAGATATAACCTTCATGAGGAGTCATCAGAAGAAAACCTTTCCTGTGTCCTCACCACAAAATTCAGTTTGCAAAGGTATGTTTGGAGAAGAATGAGTGCGGAATGTCATTAAAGGAAAGCTCTCCAACTTTTAAACACAGGGGTGGATCAGTCATTCTTTTGGCCTGTGTTGCAGCCATTGGCATGGGGAACATTTAACTGGTAGAGGGAAGAAAGGATTCAATTAAATACCAGCAAATTCTGGGAGCAAATATCACACCGTCTGTAAAAATTCTGAAGATGAATAGAGGATGGCTCCTGCAAAAGGATTATGATCCATAACACCTCAAAATCCACAATGAACTGCCTCAAGAGGCACAAACTGAAGGTTTTGCCATGGTCCGCACATTCCCCCGACCTAAACTACATCGAAAATCTGTAGATAGACCTCAAAAGTGCAGTGCATGCAAGGTGCCCCAAGAATTTTACAGTAGTAGAGGCCTTTTGCAAGGAAGAATGGGTGCAAATCCCTCAAACAGGAAATGAAAGACTCTTAGGGGGTGTTACTAAGTGCTGACCATGCAGGGTGCCCAAACTTTGTTTCAGTCCCTTTTCCTTTGTTGTTATTTTCAAACTCTAAAAGATGGAAATAAAAAAGTAATTTGTTGAAATATTGAAGAAATGTTTCATCTTAAACTGTACGCATTTTGGAGATCAGTTCATCTTTTTAACTCGCTTAGCTATTCACAGTAACAGAGATTTTGACCAGGGCTGGCCAAACTTTTTCATGCTACGGTATCAGTTCAGTGCATGAAAAAGATTCAGTTAAGACACTCACTCACCTATCACTTCTCACATACAGCTTAGTTTGTATTTATTTGTAGATCTGATGAGAAACTGATCACTTTTATTTATATTTATTTTTAAGTATGTATGTAACTACAATGTCACGGGCATACCACAAGAAATTATCAAAAATGTCAACCATTCAAAATGAAAATGTCATACTGAAAAAAAAAAGCAAAACTTGTCTTTCATGATAATTTAGCGTTGGTCGTTTAAACTAGCCCAACTCTGATTTGGGATAATGTCTGGTACTGCTGGACAGAGTAGCTCAGGATGTGGGGTTATTTCTGCTGAATCCAATTACCCTTCAGCTAATGCACAGCCCTAACAGTTTCGGAAGCCAAGTACAGATTAGGAGCATATGCATCTGAAAAAAGATTTCTGCTGTCAAGCTAAATCTGATTTTTTTCCAACCTGTGCTTCATTTTTCACAAGCACAATGAGATCAACCTTTTCATAGCAATCAAATCAGGGAGTAAGTGCCTGTGATTTGTCTCTTCTTAAGGAGCTCTGAGGAGAATAGTTCTGTGTTACCAAGACTTCCGTTTCTTTTTCTACTCAATTATAAAAGCAGGCTTCAGGCGAAAAACAAGTGTAAAATCCACACCGTGTTTTCTCAGGCACAGATTACTACTATGCACAAAAAAATTCACACCTGGATCAAAGGGAACCTAAATAATTATTTTACCTCCTTAAAAGAACCAGTGAAGTACTATTTATTACACAGAATGGTATAATGCGTTTCAAGAAAGGCAGGATTTAACAGCTAAAGATTAGTGTTTCTGTGTTTGAAATCATGTTCACGACAGTCGGAACAAAAAAATTGGAATTTATTCCAAACTGTCTGACACGGATACTTAGGTCATGACAATGTGAACTAGACTTGTGTACAAACTGCCCACAAGAATCCAAAACTACCTTGGTAAATGGCAACATTTAGGATGACTGCAAACGTTGCATGTGTGGAAGCAAATGTCAGACGTAAAAATTTAGAGGTTAAAAGTAACGGAGTAATTGGGAAATTTCGAGTAGGTAATTAGAAGTGGTCAATTGCAATTACACTTATTGATTCTGATAGAAAATATCAAAACATTGTCCAATATTCAAAACAAGACTAAGAGTCTACAGTCATGCTAGCAGGTCTGAAGCTGTACTTAGGCACGGTGGGGATTTGAGCTAAATGCTAAAATGTGTCAGCGTGCTATCATGACAATTTTAACATTTCCATGGAGAGGTGGCCAGAAAAACAACTCCAAATTACTGCTAACGTTGCTCCGTATTTGCTGGATGTGTAAATAAGCAACTGCTGGTTTGCGTTCTTTCAGTCATGCCACCCTGTTATCCGTTTAGATACACATTCTTTCTGTCTTTTATCTTGTGTTAACTGATTCCAAAAGTCATTTATTAATCAGGACGGATACAGTGGTACAAGTCATTTGATGATTTGAAGGAATGGCATGGTGCTAAACGAAAAGTATGCCTTAGACACTAATAAAAACTGACATGAGGACCTGAACTCTGTCTTGGTTTAGGGTGATCCCAGTCCTTCCACTGTACACTGTATACAAATGAAGTCACGTGGGTGAGAAATCCAATTTAAGTTGGCAGTGTTAAGTGCAGCAGAAGATTAAACCAGAGGGGAGTAGGGCTGGCTTGACCAGTTGCACTAATGACAATAATTCTCTAATAAGGATGTCTCTGTCAGAACAAAGGTAGTAAAGGAATGTTGGTGTAAACTTTTTTAGGTCTGTCTCTACATGTGTTGCATTTATTTTAGATATTCTCTGTCTTTAGTGCTTTTCATGTCTTGTGGAAATAAAGCACTGGTTCACTTACTTGTGTTCTGCAGTTGTCCCTTCTGTTGTAAAACATCCACAGATAATAAGAGAGAAATGTTTTTAAAAAGTTAAGACACGCCCTCTGTGCTTGTACTGTTCAATTTTACAGTTTTTTTGTATTCCAACAGAAAACATTTAAACTCTCTGGGGAGAGGAACGCAACAGAACAGCTAGAGCTGGAGAGAGAGCGACTAAAGGGATTATCAAGCGTCAGATCGAGGGAATATCTCTCATCCCATTGCCTGGCCACCATCAAAGGAAGTCCAATGCTCCTACACAAGGAAACACGGGATTAGTTGCTGTTACTGTTTCCAACCAAGACGACTGCCTGTTCTTCTGCTTTCCTGGGGACAACTTCAGCTTTAACTTCGCATTAAGACTTCAAGAATTAAGGATTTCAAACTGCCTCACTGGGTTCTAATGGTATGATTATACAATGTGACCGCTGTTGGTCCCTTTTTGAAAACTCAGTGACTTTTCCACGGATCATAAATTATGAATACTCTTGGGTTTGTCAAACTCAATTTATTTGAAAATGTGATGTTGATAAACTCATTAAAGAGGAACACCTGTGACATTTCATTTCTATTGACTCTCTTCGCTAACTTCATCACTCCAAAGTGACAACGTCAGATCATGCATAATATCAAACCTTTCTTGGTGACATTGTCTTGTGGAGTTCTGGGGAATTGTCTATGGCAAGCTGAGAAGATTTATTTGACAATGACGGAGGACTGGCAGTAAGTACAATGATCTCATGCCTCCCCTTTGACCTTTGGTGACCTTAGTCTCTTGGGTAACCTGAGAGAGACGACAACGGACAGAAGTCAAGAGCCTCGCAGGATTAAATCTTCTGTCGGGTAGGATGAGACGCCATTGTCCTGCGGGCCAGTGGACATAAACTCTAGGTCCTCCTAGAGTTGTCCTGGCTCCACAAAAGAATTTTAAAAAGTGTTTGGGGGTTTGGGAGGGTTTAAATGGTGTTAATAACAGAGGAACAAGCTGAAGGTTCAAAGGTTCGAGAGAATGGCAAGGCTGAAGGAGCTGGACTTAGCAAGATTCAGTTTAGGACCAATAAAGTGGCTACGGATACACCTGTCAAGTCCGTCATTAAGGTCGACGAAGTTGAGGATGAGTGTGGGGTATCAGGAGAAGACGATCCTGGGGAGATTGAATTTGATTACACACGCAACTATTGGGAGGATGAGGACGATATCTACCAAGAGTTTGAGGAGTTGGACTTTGAGGCCCTGCCGGATCACTCGGACACGTGCACGATCACCTCGGATGATTCGTTCTATCCTCCAGACAATTCAGTCGTCTCTCACATGTACCGCTCGCTGAGCCCTGACAGCCCCGAGCCCATCTCCTTCTTCAAGGCCTGCTGCGACAACAACGCCATCATCGTCAAGATCATGATGAGACAAGGAGTGACCGAAGAGGAAGTGAGGGAAACAGATAGGAACAGAAGAGTAGGTGGCTCAATGCACATGTTCAACCTACATGTACAGCTGTGTAACTGATGTGTATTTGCAGCATTAGTGCTACGATCATGGTATAAGTCAGGACAGACACAGTGTAGATGGACAAATGTTGCCATCTTGATTAGTTTGTGATAAACAAAACACTCTCTTTGAAATGGGAATTCCTTATCATACATCTAAAATTCCCAACAATAGGGGAGGGGAGGTTATACCTTTTCAGCATGTTACTGTCACTGCAGAACACATTTTTTCCCTTACCAATGCTGATACACATGCGTCAGTCACTGGTCCTCAAAACAGTGGGATAATGATATTTAGGTTAGAGACAGGTTCAAACAGTACCGTAATGGTCATGGTACCAACTGTAAGTTAACCTGTAGTTAACATGAGGAAGCCGCTGTGGCATCATATTATTTAAAAACATAGTGATATTGTACCTTGTTATGGGAGCAGCTGCTGTTGCCCATCATGCGCATGATCTGTTGTAACTAAATGTAGCTGCAATGTTGACAATTTGAAAGGCTAAAAGTGATACTGGGCTTTGAAATATTCCCCATTGTAAGCTGTGAAATGTCAAGTTCACAGCTTACAGGTTAAGTATCAATCAGAACTCTCAAACTGGTGAGGATTTGCATTCAGTAAACAAAGAAAAAATCAAGTCTAGAATGTAAAATTTCTCTAATAAGTGTCAGTGTTTATGATACGTACAATCCCATAATTTGGTCGCTTTAAGTCCAATAACTAGGATTTGTTCTGATATCAACGTAAAGGTACAACACTCTGACCCTGCGTGAACTCGCAGTTCTTCTCACTGGCAGTCACACAGGGTTTTGCAGTCAGGCCAGCCAATCCTGGTCCAGCTCCAACCAGCCATTGAGGGTAAAATCTTGAAGGAGGGTTCAGAGCAGTTGGTTAAGCCTCCAGTGACAGATGGGGGGTGTAAACTGCATGGTGACAGTGTCAAGAGGCAGCTTGCCATCAGGGCTCAGCTTTTAAAGGGCTCCCTTGCACAATGATCTGAGCACTGGATAAGAGATACTGTATGCTTACAGAGCTGGAACAGAGAGAAGGATTGTCCTGGCCTACTTCGACAGAAATGTATTTCAGGAAACCTAAGTGTGTGTTCACATACGTAGCATATGCTGCCATGTTCTATGTCATGACATGAGACATTTGCTACTGGGATATTGAGCCGAACAATGGCTTTATCAAAAGCAAGCTTTTAGATGGCTTTGAGTGGTAGTTTCTGTGACAACCTCAAACAGGTGCCCTCTGGCCAGCTAAATGATGCACCATCTAACTGGCCTCTTGAGTGTACAGTTCCTGTGGGAAAACTTTTCATTGATTCAGAGCACTGCCGAATCAATACACTCACTGTTTGCACAGCAAAAAGGGAACCATTTATTGGCAGATGACTGCGAACTGGGTGTCATATTTAATATTTGTTATATTAGAACCAGGGTGGCCAACTGTGCAGCAGCTATATTCTCATGCTTTTCAATGTTCCTGACTAGAAGAAGATTCATCTGTCTACAACCCCATCGGTGGTTTGCGTTCCTTTTTGTTCAGGACAAGCATATTTACATAGGCCTGTATGACTCCGATATCATCTGTTGTGTTTCAAACTTTACCTGATTTGTAATATTAATGCAACTCCCACATGGGGCCAGTGTGCTGAATCATCTTGAGTATAATTACATCAGTTAACAGTGCAGATTATCTTATGTTAGTCAGGGTAATTTTGGAAATCATTTGTTTGAATTTATGCCTTTAAATGATGTTCTAGTTGTATTCCAAAAAATTATTCAACCACAGATATAGCGGCAGCAGCAGTGTAGTAGGCTGAATGCAGAACGGTATATTTATATTGGGGAAGGCATTATTAATTACTTGTCCTTCCTCATTTGGGAAGACTGGTTCTACCGTATGAACAACGAAAATGCCTGTAAACTGGTGGGATAGAAAATTGATGTATATCATAACTGCAGAGGGGAAATCTGTTTTATTGAGAGTCAAGTTTTCTAGGAAAATTTAAGATTTGTTTACTGATATAAACCAGCTAAGAAATGACACCTTGAGAACATTTTTTTTTTTTTGCTACGCTGTGCCAGAGGTAACTAGAAAATGCGCTCCACAGGGCGCAGACCTCTGCCAAGGCCCATGTCAAACAACATACACCGGAACCTCAGAGGAAAAAATTCAAATTCATAGTAAATGATCTGGATCTGCCTCAAAATTGAACGGGTTCTTTAACGTCAGGATTTCAGTATTTCAGGGGCAGAGTGGGACACATATGTATCCGAGGAGTAAAACAATGTGACCCCAGTCACAGTGGTGAGCAGGTCAACATAAGGTGCTATTAAAAACAAACCATAAACCTCTATACAATAAAACCCTGTATTTGACACAGGTCAAGTATGAAAAATCAGCAAACCCCCAGTCCTATTATACTTATTTGAACAAGAAAACAAAGACATTAAAATCCTTACATAATCTGTCTGTTGAAAACGTTAATTTAAGTTTCTTCTGAGTGCATTTATACCTTGCAATAATGTGTTTTTAACAATCCAGCTACATATACAGATTGTATGTTAATGCCAGGTGTAAATCGGGGCCCAGTTCTACATGTATGCCATATATATTATATGCTACACTATATTACTATAAACTGTGTGAGCGTCTGACCACTTTTGTTATTTGCGTCAATGGACTTATTCTTTCCAGCAATGTCGGTGTGAGACCATGTTGGTGAGAAACTGTTGTCATACCATGAAAGGAATTATGACCAAAGACCTCATTTTATTTCATGTTGCCTCCAACTTCAAAGTGTGAGAGATCCAGTTCGGGTCGGGGTGTGTCCTCAGGTTTTCAGGGATACAGGGATTCCTGACTGCTAGAGTACTTTATTTGTATGTGCTACACAATACTTGTACCGCAGTGGGGAACTTTTGCTAATCTGATGTCTTTCTTTACATTCTGTTACACCACAAGCTAGTTAAATTCTGCATGCAGATTGGGGAAAACATCTAGTGGATTATTATTGTTAGTTAGCAGCAAGGCTTATTATGTGACCCAGAGGCTTGAACATGCAACCTCTGTCCCCTTTGTTACCCTGTTTTTGTGGAGAAATAAAAAGAGAAAAAGAAAAAAAACATAATTTACCCCTAATCCGAACCCTAATTCTGATATAAGAGTTATTACCCTTTTAAATAAGAGTTAATCCACCAGTAGCAATTTGGACAGTTTAGCGCTTGGCCAGTGACTACTCCAGCTGGAAACCCATGTTTAGCCTGAGTTAACAGTCATTACAGCGTCACTATCTGTTTGGCACACAATATGAAAAGCAGCCTTTTACTTTGCTTGCAGGCAGGATGACTGACAAGCATTATTTCTTTTTATTAGAGTCACTCTAGTGATTTTCTGCTGTGGGGAAATAAGGCGGTCGTTCCATAAAAAAGCTTCACTGCAGCCCGGAGAAACCGTGTCGGCGTTTTTAGAGCCAAAATAAATCACAGGCAAAGAGAGAGAAGAAGAAACTCAAGATCTCTTGTTTTTTTTTGTTTCAGTCTGGTCTGATTATGGCGTGTTACCATGGCTATGTGGACGTGGTCATCGCCCTCGCTCAGTGCCCGTATCTGGATGTCAACTGGCAGGACAATGAGGGCAACACTGCTCTCATTACTGCAGCACAAGCAGGTAAACCCTCCTTGGGCCTTTGAATTGACCAACTTTGGGTATTTTTTCAGAATTTTTAAACTTCTATTGGTATAATTATTGTAAACAAGTGAAACAATCAAGGAGCCTTTAACTAATACCAGGAGTATTGTTACTGCTAGTATTAAGTAAAAAATTACTAGTACTGATAAAAAATCCCCCACACTGTAGTCAGGGTCCAGCAGCACAGGTGTTATCACTTATTAGCCTTATTAGACCTCTTGTTCGGACTCTGTGAGCATGTACAGACTGTACTTAAGATCTCCCTCACTCTCTTGATAGGTTAGTTAAAGGAAGAGCTCAACATTTTGGGAAATCCCAGTTCACTTTCTTGCTGAGAGTTGGATCAGAAGATTGATACTACTCTCATGTCTGTATGGTAAACATTCAGCTACCACAACCAACCTGCTAATTTAGCTTAGCACAAATGGGGGAAGTGCTAGCCTGGCTCTGTCTGAAGGTGACCAAATCCGCCTGCCAGCAAATTTAAAGCTCGGTAATTAACACATTGTATCGTTTGTTTAATCAGTACAAAAATTGTGTAAAAATGCAAAAAAAAGAAAAAAAATCACAAAACTTTGTAGTTCAAGCTTTTAAAGTGAGACTATGTAACTTTTGAAATGAAGTCTTCCTCTGTCAAATGAAAAGTTAAATTAAAAAAGTTGAAAGCGATAAATCTCACTCTTGCTCAAGTCAATCGACCGAAGGGTTTTACAGCGACATCCTTACTGGAAGACCAGTAGCTTATGTGGCTAATAGTAGCTAATGTTATCCACCAGAAGATGTGTAACATTAGTCACATTAGTGAGTCAGTTTGCTGACTCTTTGACTCTTCTGTGCTTGTGCTACTGTCACAACACATTTAGCAAATCACAGACAAGAACGTTTCAGCTATTTCATCTCAGAAGTAAAACAAAAAGAAACACACGGTACCTCACAATGTTATCATAACTGACAAAACCAAGGACTGGAGCAACAAAAATAAAACCCAAATTGTAACACACTGTTGTTTCTCTTTCGACAAAAGAACCTTGTAATTGAAGGGAAATTCAATGTGCTATGACCCTGTAATTCTCATTTGTGGGCGATGGTGATGCCATCTTTTCTGAAAGAAATGGATGGACTTGTACCAGACAAGCTTCAACTTAGACCATCCTCATACATAAAAAAAAACATTAAAAAAAAATCACAAAACTTTGTAGTTCAAGCTTTTAAAGTGAGACTATGTAACTTTTGAAATGAAGTCTTCCTCTGTCAAATGAAAAGTTAAATTAAAAAAGTTGAAAGCGATAAATCTCACTCTTGCTCAAGTCAATCGACCGAAGGGTTTTACAGCGACATCCTTACTGGAAGACCAGTAGCTTATGTGGCTAATAGTAGCTAATGTTATCCACCAGAAGATGTGTAACATTAGTCACATTAGTGAGTCAGTTTGCTGACTCTTTGACTCTTCTGTGCTTGTGCTACTGTCACACCACATTTTAGCAAATCACAGACAAGAACGTTTCAGCTATTTCATCTCAGAAGTAAAACAAAAAGAAACACACGGTACCTCACAATGTTATCATAACTGACAAAACCAAGGACTGGAGCAACAAAAATAAAACCCAAATTGTAACACACTGTTGTTTCTCTTTCGACAAAAGAACCTTGTAATTGAAGGGAAATTCAATGTGCTATGACCCTGTAATTCTCATTTGTGGGCGATGGTGATGCCATCTTTTCTGAAAGAAATGGATGGACTTGTACCAGACAAGCTTCAACTTAGACCATCCTCATACATAAAAAAAAACATTTAAAAAAAAAAATCAATTTGCTATTTATGTACTGAGTGAGTGAAATTCCTACATCTGATCTCTCTTGCCGATATTGAAAGTAACAACTCGGTCAAAGCTAATGGAATCATCCGTCGTAGGTATCTATTTGAGTGAAAAAGGGGGTCATGCTGACATGCTCACTTCGACCTGGATCCATAAAAAGATTCTGTAGAGATGATAGAGAGCTGACTGAGTTTGAGTTCCCTATCTTTCTCCTCCATTTACCACAATGTGGAGCAGTTTCATTGTTAGAGTTCCAGCGCTAAGAACCTTTGGACATGACACAAATTATTTGACCAAATATCCACTATTATCATTTAGGATACACACACAATTTCATCAGATTGAAACGAGAATATTACATCTTTGTCACAATTTGTGCATAGATATATTCAGGAATAGCTTAACCTTTTTACCTTATGTAAGATACAAATCTATCATAATCTATCTAACAGCTAATATCGAATCTATTGCAGGGAATTGAGTTTCAAAACTGGTCCAAATTAAAACTCCGAGCATAATACGAGGTCTGGTGCTCGCAAGAATCACTGTTATTTGCTGGCATTAGAAAGTACCATCATAAGTAATTTCATAGTGATGCAGCCATATGTATCAGACACAGCGCCCCGGCCTCTCATCTGCTAACGATGATGAATGGCTGACTGTGGCCTGTGATGAATAGCTACAGACTACTCTTCATTTTCTGCCTCATTAAAAAAAGTATTGATCCCCTTTCATGACAAAGTACTCTGCAACACCTCAGGGGAACAGGTGACCAAGACTGAGAGTCCACATGACTGCAGCAAAGTGGCCAACTGGATGAGAAGAAAAACTTTCCCTAAAACCCTTTACTAAAGGTAGGAAGTGTCTAGACATGGGTTGGGAATTGAATCCAAGCATACTGAGGTCAGGTTCTAGAGTGAACCATCCTCTTCGCCTTTCCATTCAGTCATGCTTGTATTTCTAGCTGTATCTCCTTAATGGATTCCTGTTGCGTGCTAAAATTTTGCATCATGCTCACTTCAAGGAATTTCAGGAGATCAGACCGTTTCATTAGCCTGGATTTACTCAGTCAGGCCAATTAGGAACTCAAGTTGTGAATGTTTAAGAAGCTGTGCTGAATGATAAAAAGCTGCGGTTTGACTTCAAGTTCCATTAGTCACAGTGAAGTTATTTATCCAAAAGTGGCTGACGAAATGTAAGTTTGAAATCAGGACGCAACTTCAGCACAAAACTGGTCTGAGGGCGACACTACTAGACATTATTTAAATTCTCTTCTTGCAGACATTTGTTTACATGCAAATTTACATGCGTTTTCAACAGTTAGTATCGCTGGGGGATATGAAAAACTAATTTGTGCAATAATTTGTGCTCTCAAATTACTAGTTTGTGCTCTTGAGTTACTGCAATTATTCCCTTGAATTCATAACTTTGCTGTGCATGTATTATTAATTTCTGCTTATGAATAAGTCATTTACATGGAGTACGAGGGGATAACGTTAATCAATATTATTTACACTTTAACCTTTAAAGGATGGCAAAGATAACACAGTATTGTTTAACAGGAAAAATGCATATCCACGTATAGCCACAAATTTCTATACAAAGCAAGCACCTAAACACATTAGAAAAAAAAGGAAAAAAATCTGCTGCTAGCCTGATATTAACAGTCTTGGTGCTCCTCCCTAACTGACCAGAGAAACCACAAGTTGATAATGATTTAAAAGCACATATTTCTCATTTGTCAGCATGAGTTACCAAGACTAGCAGTCTGCAGTGATGTTGCAGCTCTGCGAGGCTGTACTCGCTCACAGCGATGCTTCGAGTGAATCCACCCAGTAGTTGTTGAGATATTTCAGCCTGGACCAAAACGGTGGACTGACCGACTCAACAGCATTGCCGTTAAGGCACACCACTGACATGGGCTGATGTAAATTCACTGCTGAAACATGCCAATCTTCGTAGCCTTATGTGTGCAGGAGGGAATTTCGCTGTACCAGAAAGTTACACATGGACATTAACTTCACAGACTATTGTTTCCCTCTAAATGTTATAGGGTAGAAGTGAGATGGAGGGGTTTTTTTTTTTTAGATCGACGAATGTCTAAAAAAGAGAGATTTGTTTGAATGGAAGAAAAGTATGGTGATATGGCCAATAAGGTGATGTATCAGAAGAAGCTTTACTAGTGCGATGTAGAAACTCCAGCTTGCATAAGACAGGTCGACGTTTCTGTCTGGTCTGCAGGTCATGCGATCATCTCTAACTATCTGCTGAACTACTTCCCCGGGCTCGACGTAGAGAGGAGGAACTGTCACGGTTTCACAGCTTTGATGAAGGCTGCCATGCAGGGCCGGCCTGAGTGTGTCAGGGCTCTCATGCTGGCTGGTATGTATAACTACAGAAGAACATATACATTTCACAATTACAAACAGACAGAAATGTGTATATCCTGTCCTCAAGTAGAAAACTACATCTTGAATGAAAACCTCTATTCATATCAGCAGCAACTGTATTGCCCCTTGAGGGAAATTTGTGTTAGATATATGTATAAGGGTAGAAATCACCTTTGATGTATTGAATCAATGCACAAATGTTAAGCAGATTGCAGTACAGCCGTAGTTACAGACTTTCCCTTAACTGTCTCCATCTTTCCAGGGGGTGATATTCAGGCACGGGACAACGGCCGCAGAATGACACCAAGGGAGTGGGCTCTCTTCACTGGTCGTTACGAGACAGCCAACGTAATGTATCGGCTGATGTTGAAGCCCTGTGCTGAGCAGTTCTGTGACTCCTTCCCCCTGGAGTGGCCCTTGTTGGAGGTTAATATATTCATTTTGACTATAGTCTTAATATTGAATGCTTTTTTATCTCCCTGTGAGAAGTTCAATACACTGATTCAAAATGTGTTCTTTTTTAAAGTTGTTTCCTTTAAACTACAATGTGTGATCTTCTTGTGCAGGAGCTGGTGGACCAGGCCCAGGAACCAAAGTCCTGCTGGAGGCGTTTGATCAACTTTCTCTCCTGCTGCCCTTACAGGTTTTACATCAACAGCAGGGTAAACCCTGTGGATGACGGTGTTCTTGAACACATGGTCCAGATCACCTCCAGTATCTCCAGCCCCTTCATTGCCACAGCTTGCCACACAGTGTGCCCGGCTAGCCCACCGTGCATCGGGAAGCGTCGTCACGCCGTGCAGGAGATTCTGAGGCGACAGCGGGTGGCCGAGCTGAAGCGTCTGGGCCCGGACAGACTGAACAACTACAAAAGATTCTTCCAGAACTCGCAGGTCCTCCTCATCCCCAAGGCGACGGATCGGAGGGCCAGCCTCCAGCCTCAGCTGCTAAGTGACGTGGCTGCGGCGTCGACGGTGGCCATGAGACGAGCCAGTCTCCTGCCGCTCAACATGCTTAGGAGAAGCAGTGTGCGGCCAGGCATCGTGGTGCCCAAAGTGAGGCTCTGCAAAGCCCCGGTTCCGAGCTTTATACCACAAAAACTCAGGCGAAGCAGCAACCAAAACCAGCTCCAGATACCCAAATGGGATTACAAGATGAAAAGAATAGAGAAGAGGCAAGAGGAGGACAGGCAAAGACTGTTAACTCTGACAAGGAGGAAGTGAGGGAATAAGGGGTAGAGGACAAAGCAGGACATGACTTGCTGCAACTTCAAAGAGCTTGGGTGTGTGGAAAGACATGGCTCTTAAAATGCAGTGCCGAAGTACTTTAAAATGAATAAACTATATATATAGAACTGCTAATATTATTTTTTGTTTGCTGAGATTGCTGACATTGTTGGATTTGTTGCCTTGTTTCTACTTGAGTTCACACAAATTTGTAAAGCATTATTTATGATTCAGAGTGGAAGATACAGGAGCTCAGGAAAAAAATCCACATACAGTATAGTATTTGTAGTTCTTTCTAGAATGCTGAAAGACAACCTTTTTTTCAATGCTGTCAGCCTAAATGTATGGTAAATCCAATGACATGTGGCCAAAAGACAAAAGAAACCGAAGTGTAAGGCTCTCAGCATGCTTCAAATGAAGAGCTTGTCAGATCATCTAGAGCAGAGGTTCCCGAGGACTGTTGTGGCCTCAGAACATGTGCTACCGGGCTGCAAAGGAAAAGAAAGCATAACATTATTATATAACTTTATTGGCTGTTATAGGCAATTTTTGTGCTAATTACCTTGAGCTTGGCACAGTATGTGCTGCATTTTCCCTAATATAAACATAAATATGGTCTGGGGTGCAAAAAAAGGTTTCGAACCCCTGGTCTAAAAAGTCTGATATAGTCCAAAACAGACGCAGACACTCTCAGGGTTGTGCTTACTCTACATAGGGTGTCTGCATTTACTGTGAGCTGCACATGCTCCTCTGCTGATCGACAGTTGGGTGTTCCCATTGACGTTCAACCATCTGTCAAGCACTCCAGATGATGTTGATGATCATATACTGATGCTTTTAAAGTCTGGCTATTTGCAAAATGTCTCGACATTTTTGTTCATAATTCTGAACCCTTAAAAAAACTGAACCCTTAAAAAATGTCATCACCTTTAAAAAATAAGAGTAGGTGAGGGAAGATGGAAGATGGTTCAATGAGAGGAATCAGGAGAAAACACAAGAAAAGAGGATAGGCAGAGGATACTGCAACCCAGTCTCCTAAAAATTAGATTTATATACAACTAAACCGCAACAGCAAGTACGTTTTATAGGAAACATAATCCCTGGCTCGATTATCTTCAGAGGCAACGTATTTTTTGAATGAATGAAGTGATACATTTACTAACAGCAGCTGAGTTGCCAGAAGGTGGTTGGGGTGGATGGCAGGTGCACAAAGCGCATCACTGTCACATCAGAGACCAGCGTTCACATCCACAGTCCTGTCTGTGGTTAGGTTGAGGCAACAACAGCGCTAAAGATTGTGGTAATTGGTTAAATGTAAATAAACATGTGTCTGAAGTCACTGTGTGACTTTCTTCTGTATTACACCAGACCACAATCTCTCTCTAACCTTGACTGTGACTGTCTAAAAATAACAATAAAAAGTTTAATACTGCTGTCGTTCTGTCAAATGGATGTTTTAGCATAAAACGAATCCGTTGTCCATGAACATTTTAACAATTTATTTGCGACTTAGCAAATAGTATATTAACAACATATCCTCTTTACATTAAAGGTGCTGTATGTAAGTTTTTGCCAACACTACATAGCCAATGTTAGCATTAACAGCTGTTGACTTACCAATAGCTTCAGCCATCATTGCGTTTACAAAACAATGCTACTTCTCCATCCACTCATGTTGGACTGAGGTGCAGACTGGACGTTACAGTCACTCAGTATTGCAAAGTGGTACTACCAGATGGGACAGGTAGGGACTAGCTGGTTAGCATGCTAACGTCAGTAGAAGAAAAGAAACGATAGAAATAGAAGCAAAAAAGGAAGTAACACTGGCGTTGCTTTCCACCACTGGAGACAGCTCTTGGCTAGTAAAGGAATTCATTTTGATGCTAAACTCGCAACACTTCTTCCAGACTGGTGAGTAAACAGCCGTTTATGCTAAGGTTGGATTTAGTGATAGCAAAAACTTATTTATAGCATCTTTAATAGAAAACGTAATCTGGTTGCAGTTACATTTCCTAAAACTTAGTTGCTGCTGCAGTATAACTGTGTAGAAATGTAATTTTTAAGAGATGTTTAATTACTGAGGGGAAGGAATGTGAAAGAGGCCACACTGAGTTGGAAAGAATGAGTAAAGGACATATAAGGTAAAAGGTTGAACAAAGTGGAATGTACCAGTAAAATCTGCAAGACAGGGAGGATCGAGAGTGCAGAAATGAGGCTTGAAAAAGCAGGAAGGTGACAGTCGGAGGGACTTTAACAGGATGGCGAGAAGAGCTCAGACACGGCGAAATGAAGATTTCTACAGGAAAGGATCGCTGATCACCTAAGCGAAAGCCAAGAAGCCATTTAACACTGATACATAGTACAACAGGTATTTGCAAGGAAGGGACGCGCTTATTTTACAGCTGAGCAGAGGAGCCAGCTCACACAGGCTTTGTGAGGGCTTTGTAGAGAACTTGAAAAGCAGAGCCAAAAATAAACAGCTTATTGCTAGACTGTGACTCGTTGACTTCTAAAATAATCACATAAGATAGTTCAGTCGGGGACTGTATGTATCTGCTGCTCTGTGAGTACAGGAGGGCCACCATTAGCTGTTCCTATGAGTACATGTGTATTTGAATTTCAATTGGAATGAATATAATTAATGTCAGGCGTGAAGAAACATTTGAAGGAGCTGTTAAAAGATACAGGTACACTAAACATATTGCTACAAAATATCAGTGAAGAAAAGTATCAAATGTGGTACATTTAGCATGAAAATCTCCATAAAAGATGAATGAGATGGGTTTAGAGGAACACGCACTGTGTGGCACATAACGTATTTTGCCCTCTGGTGGCGACCAATAGAAACTGGAACAAAATTGTTTGACCCTCTTTCTGGTTTAGCCCTTACTGCAGGTTCATGATTGTTGATGCCTGATCTTGAGCAAGCTAACAGATTAGTACAGAGTCCCAGAAAAATAATTTAAAAAATGAAAAATATTTTCAAGTGAGGATGGGAGCCATTTAGAAGAGATTTTTTACAGTCATTTAATGCTGTGAGGCAGGACAAATTTCACTAAATGCCCCTTTAATATTTAATCTCTCATGCAAAATCCATCTTTGGTAAAATGCAAACTAGAGCCAGTAAATCATGCAACACCAAAGGGATGTATGAGCTCTGTACTCTTTGCTGCTTTTGATGTGTTTCAGGGACTGAAGTGGTGTGGACTGGACCACGGTGAAATGTACCTAGGTGGGCTGAAGACTGCCAGTATCTAGGGCGTCATTCCCACTGGGGACTGGGGGGGAATATGTCCCCCTCACTCTTTAAAATCCCATTTCTGTTCTCCTCACCGTTATCGCTGCAGGTTAATTTTCTTACTGAAATCTCACTAAACAGTCTCTTCTCACTGTCCGGCTGGAAAGCGTGGAGTTGGTAAATAAGCTGAGGGACTCATTGGAGTTGCCTTCTGTTATTACCGTCCACACAGAGCAGTGGGGAGAGATATGCCATACTGCAGGCTTGCAGAAACTATTCGGGGCTAAATAAAGTATTCCCAGAACCTCTGCAGGTTTTTCAGATAAAAGAAAAATTTAATCTTTTTTAATGTAAATAATATTATCCTCAAAAGATGCTTGAATAAAAATGAGTAAAAGATAAGACAGTATCAAGGAAACTACACATGGTTTTAAGTAGGGTTACTGCATTAACTGTGCAGCAGAGGTTGACATTGAATTCTTATTTTCTATACTCGAAATTTTTGTTATACTACCATTAATATGGATGCAATAACCAATTTCAACATTATTTCTTAAGTGCTCGATGATTTAGTAATGTAATAGTATTGTGAAATATACTTATTCTTACCATTTCATGATGCAGTGACAGTGGAAGAAACCAGAAATGTAAAATTAAAATATACAACACAGCTGTTAAAAATGAAAATCACTAGTGTATCTACAAGTGATCTAGAATACATGTTGTTGCAGGGACATTGTCAATACAATATGACTGTTTTCTCAAGAAGATGTCTGTGGTTGAAATGTATGCATGTTCTAGAGGGAGTTTTGTGTACTGTAGACTCACTGTTAAACTTCAGAGCACTGATTCACTACAAGAATCTCCTGCCTGACCTAAACCTTAGAAATATCCGTCCTGGGAACCACTGCGACCCAGCCCCAGCTCCCACAGATATAATCTGTGCCTGTGGTTTGGTGATCTGTCTGGAGAGAGCCATGCAGAACATGTCTCAGAGACTAAAATGGCTGCCACCCTGACCTGTGGTGCAGTTGCTCTAACGACCACCAGAGAGCACTCATGACCCTTTACAAGTCAATACAGTTGCATGCAGCATTAAAATACACAAAACCTCACAGGTGTGTGCAGGCATGCACATACCCCTGGAAGCACACGTGCGCACATTTATGCGTCGTTAAATTCGAACAAGGTATGATCTTTCTCTGTTCTCTTCTCTTAGGAAGCACTGGAAATCTTTCTGTAGCTGCTATATGAGAAACCGCATCATCTAGCATCTTTACATCTCATAACATCTTTGAAAAAAGTGGGCCATTTTCATACACTGTTAATTATTAACAGTGGCCCTACATTATCTGACGTGCTGAATTCGTATTGATGCATTATACAAAGCAACCCACCCTGTCTTCTGTGTTCAAATCCAACTTTAAAAGTCTAAGTGGTTAAAGACCAAAACCACTTGTTTATGGTTTAAGTTGTGTTTTTCCTATTATCCATGGTGTAGATTTAGCTGGAGATAGGTAAACCATCAACAATGAAAATTTATGTCTCTTAATGTTTTTTCAAAGTTCAGTTATCACTGTATTGCACTGCCATTGCAACCAGGGACCAAAGCTGAATGCCGGTGTATTTGAGGATGCTTCACAGGGCTGTAGTAGTAGAGTCCCATCTTTGGACTTTTTTCTGTCATCTTGGTCTCTGTCTCATGGGTTTTTTGACAGAGACATATCTCGATCTCCATCACTGGTCTCACCTATTAGTCTTTGGTCTTGACCAAGTCCAGTTAATTTAGAGCACCACTGGCTGCTCTAATAGCAGACTGGAGATGATCCTCTGCTGTCACTCAGCTGTCAGCATGTCCAAATGGGGCCCACACAACTTTATTGAGAAAAACGTGCACTGTGAGCACAACATAAACTGAAATAATAAAGCTATTAGAACTAGATTTGACACAGGGTGTCTCTACAAGACAGGGCTACATGATTATATAATAATGCAGGACCCAGTTGATACTGTACTTCAGTGGTGCAGATTCCCACGCAGATTTGCCGGAAAACAAATTACCAAAAAGCAACTGACACACAGTGTACCTGGGACTTATGGCCCCCCAAGAGATCTGGGGCCCTGGAGCAGTTGCCCAATTGGTAATCCAGCCTTGAGTGTCGATGTCCAAAATTCTTTTATTTAAAAATGCAGGTAATACTTATTTTTCATCATATGTCTCCCTTAACAACTAAGTGTCTTCATTTTAGACGCATTGTTTTATGTACAAATGTATGTAAAGATATCCTGCTTTCATAGTTTCATTTTGTAACATTAGTTTTTTTCTCACAGTTCGAATCATGGCTGTGGAAATAATGCAACATTTAGGCTAATTTAAGTTTTTTTTCTATACTTATCAGATTTCAAACTTCGCTAAATCCAAAGAACTTTAGAATAGTGGTTCACTTTCAGATGCTTGCCCCTGTGTAGCTATCAAAACTCCTTGGACTTGGAGTGGACTTGTCTAGGACTCGACTTAAAGGTACACTGTAGGGTTTTTGATCTGTGGTAGCACTAAGGAGCTGTTTTTGTTATCCCGTGCATGAGCACGAGAGCGCGAACGTGTGTGTATGACATGATACACACTCCAATCAACAGGTGGAGGTAACATGCCAAGATACACATGCAGCTATGTGCCAACAAATGCAGGGAAGAAGAAGACTTCAAGCTAGTAAACATTGATGTAAACAATGCCGGATTTAAAATACTTTTAAGAAATCAGAGGAAGGAAATGCACAAAACACATTAGTTAGACCCCAAGATTACACACAATGCATTTTTGTAGTTAGCACTGAATGTAAAGAGAACTTTTTGTTTTTATAAGAAAATCCCACAGGGCACCGTTACGAGGTCTTGACTGCATCTGAGTTTTGAGAGTTGGTTTCTGAATAACAAGTTTAAAAATAAATGTTTCTCTTGGATTCAATTTTCATACATAGCTAACCAGTTAACTGCTTTCTGGCAACCGATGACCAATCTTCAGATGTTGGAATGTCCCTGAATGCACCACGGAGAAGTTTGAAAAATGGTCCCTCCTTGGAACAACGGCACCACACAACAATAACCTTACTTTGAATGAAAAACTGGTTGTTCACTGTGATGGATGAACTGTCTCAAGTGGGTTTCAGTTCTTTGTGAGTGAATATGCATATTGTACTGAAGGAGAGGAAAGCACTGGCTGCCCAGAAAATAGCACTTCAAACAAAAACTTGTGGTAGGATTTAAGGATTATTCTAGAAAAAATTTGAATGTGTTATTTATGGTCAAAAAAACCCCCAAAAACCTAGCAACACTGTCCTGTGACACACTGGAAAACCCCAGTTTTTCTACAAGAGAACAAATGACTCCATAAATCCGAGGTTCTTTGATGGTCCGTTTATATTTTTTGGAGCATTTGCAATCTGTTTGAGGCAATAGAAAGATTCACAATTCTCTTTTTAAAACACGTTTGGTCTAGCAACAAAAAGGTTACCGATGTTATATCTTCATACAGGTCTTACAGTCAGGTTTTTCTGCCTAAGGATCACAAGGACATACATAACGTTGTCAGTTTCCAGATGCTTACTAACAAATACAGTACATCTGTTTTTCATCCAGTGGGGGACAGTTGCATTATGAGTCATTTTTCAAGCATCAGAAGATGAATGCTAGGACTTCTTAATAGCAGTGGGTAGGGAGAACCAGGGTCTATTGTCACATTTTACAATTTAGCCATTCTCACTTACCAAAAATAAAGAAAAAAAAAATCACCATTAAGTTTCAGATTTACTGATAACAAATACTCATGCATTCATGGGTGCAGTTTTTGCTATGAAGCAAAATGAGACCAATTGACCAGAATTGGGAGTTTCATGCAAGGGAAACACTTTTAGGAAGAAACAAGCTTGTGATTGTTCTCTGTTATGCAATTTAAAACGGTCACCTGTGACATGTAAAAAAAAAAGTCAATAGCTGATAATCAATAGTTTGGAGGGGGTGGGGACAAACATTTTGTGCACAGTTAAAATACAGACATGTTGGAAATACTTCTCACGGATGTAGCACCTTTTTGGACTGCTTTAGTGACAACATGGATCCCTTGGCCCTGGTCTACTCTACTCCACATAGCAACAACATTACTACACAAAGTCGACAGTTTAGTGTGTTGGCCAGAAAATAAAATGTGAACAAAATTCCTACATGTAGCTGTTTTTTTTTTACAAGTCTTTTTCCATAATGTTGCTGCTATAAGTGACATCCACATCTGCACATAAAAAGTATATATTTATATTTATATAATATATATCCATACTCTATTAACAGTTTTGTCTACCATGAAGTTAGAATTGCCACCCATCTCTCAGAAAAGTTTTTTTTTTTTTTTACTTCAAACATTGATTATTTTACAACACAGAAATCAGCTAATTTTGTACAACTTTGGAGGAAGCGAGGTTCCGCCTGGTCATAGTCCCTCCGTGCTTATCTTTTTTTCTTTTTCCTTTTTTTTTAGTTTTAATTTTAATTTTTCTCCCCAGTCCTGGCTTAGTTAGACAGTTTTCATCCCAGTAAAACACAGTTTAGAAAAACCACGGCATTTACAAACTGGCATTGTTAGAACCGTGAGGATGTTCAGCTGAAAGCCTCAGCTGAACTTGGACCCTTTAACACACCCCTAACCTTCCCCCCTGCTTTCTTCAGCCGTGGGGAAATAACCCTTGTTTGGCACGGTTATATACACAATGAGCACAGTTCACTTGAAGGAATGGCTCATGGGAACAAAAAGGGGGGGGTTTATGGTGTTAATGTGGAAAGATAACCACCAAAAAAACAAAGCTAGCCTCAAAGAAATTAGAGTTTTGTCACGGAAAAGGCTGCTCAACTGTTTGAGCCTCTCTTCAGCTAGTTTGGAAGCTGTGCCGTCTACTATTCTGTGAAAACTATCTGTAGGGCAGTAAAAGGAGCACCATGACCTACCAGAAATGATGCTTCAATACCCAAATTCATCCCAGTGTTTCATATTAGCAACATGCTGACATCCGTCTGTAGCTGTGATATGAGTTCTGAAAGTCTGAGTGCAGATACTGTGTGTATTTGCGTGTATTTGGGGGCGGGTAGTTAGTGAGGAAGTGAGGTTGTTCCAGTGGCGAAAGGCCTGACATGACACAGAAAATAGTGCAATGTACAGTACACAATGCATCTCCGTAAATGTACAGTGTACATCAAATACTATACAACCAGAATTGAGAATTAAAAAAGTAGAAACACAACAAAAGAAAAAGAAAAGAAACTGTTACAAATGACAAAGTCCAGAAGCGTTCTTTGCCCAGAGGAGGATACATCACACTGAAGCCATAGAAGAAACAAAAGTTTGTGTGACAGACGTTCTACATGTCCTACAGCTCTGCTTCTTGTGCTTCACATTGCTAAAAGCCATGTTGCTATACCACATATTTACAGGTTTCTCCCAGGTATCTCTCACACATTCCACTCGCGATCCAAAACCTTCCGTCCCTGAGTCCACAGATCCATTTTACTCATTCATTGTCCTTCTTCATCTCTATATATTTCCCACTTTTTCTATCACACTTTTCCTCCGTGTCCTCTTTCGTCATGTCCGTCTCTTTTACGTTCTCTACCCAGAGGCCTTCAGATGCATGAAGTCTTTCTCTCTGCTGAACCTTGTCTAGAAGTTGTTGATCACAAACTAAACACAGAAAGAAATGGTGTCTGTCGGTTTTGTTGGTGGTGTGCATGCACATGCATGGCTGTTCCTTTGTTTGCTTCCGGTCTTCATTTGTCCCCTCTCCCTCCTACATCAGATGTCTCCGAAAGGAGTGTAATGTCTTACATTTTCTCCTCTTTTCTCCTTTCTTGCGCTCCATCCTCCCCCTCTGTCGTCCTGCTACCTATGATGCTACTCAGGAACTACAGGAGAGGATGGGGAGGGAGGGAAATTGTCCTCTTAGCTTCTGTCCTCCATCTTTTAAACTACCCCTCCACTGTCCTTTTTTCCCTCATCCATTCTCTCCTCCTCCTCCTCCTCCTCCACCCTCATCTCCCCTTAGACCCAGGAGTCTGGTGAGGCTGGATAGTGGCTGGTCTCGTAGTTGAGCTCACTGTAGGGCCGCGAGGCTGAGTAGAAGTCTACGTAGTTGCCGGTGGACTTGAGGCCCTGCAGATGCATGTTGAGTTCACCCTGCTGGGGGCGCCCTCCCACATGAACCTGGTTCTCGTAGAAGGCCTGGTCCTCGTAGTTTCCACTGTCGGGCGGGGGAGGGTTTTGGAAAGGAGGGTAGGGCTCTGAAGGCAAGCCTTGACAAGAGACCTGTAAAGAGAGCAAAAATCATTAATGAGACCAAAGTAAGATTATGATTCTGAGGTCCAAACCCTCCCGAAGTGAGCTCCAATCGCTATACAGACCATGCTAAAAATTCTTGAAAAAGATTCAAAGAAACAAGAGGGACAAACAATCAAATATGTACACACAGCTACGAGCCAAAAAACACATAGTCTAAAAGTAATGATAGCTTTTAGACCATTTGAGCATTCAGAAATAATCATGGTGGGAAAGTTACTTGGAAGCTATAATTAATTACGCTTTATAAATTACTCAATGAAAAAGTTATTCAATTACTTTACTAATTACTCAGGAGCAAAAGTAAAAAACAGCTCAAGCAGGCAGCACTACAAATTGGAGGGATTTACTGAAGCTAACGTTAGCTTAGCCTTGATGACTGCTCACTATAAAGTCCTGACCTCAGCTGTGTGGTCACACATCCTACCCTTATAAACAAAAGTAACTGACTTATGAACGTAGGCATACGGGTGGCTAACATTAGCAAGCCAGCTAAGAACACGCAACAAATGAGTAAGACTACTTTGGAATTACCAGGAGTCACATTTCTCCTCTTTTGGTAGAGGTTAACCACTTTCCCCCACCTTAAGCTCCTGTGTCAAGCTAGCACATCCAGGACCAGTCTCTCCACTGATCACAGGCCAAACTGATAATAACCCTCCATGGTAAGACAGTGAACCACCCCTATACGTCAATGTAATGGAGCGTTACTGGGACTATGAACTGTACTGTAATTACTGATTTTAAAATTGTAAACCCCTACACTACTTGTTATTGAAAAAAGCAATTGCATCACTGTTACGAAGTATGTGTTACTGCCCAACACTAGAAACAATGCACTTTGCTCAAAAACATTAAAATTGCCCTTTAGATGTCAGTTTAAATGTGACGCTGTTCTCACATTTCCAAAATGTTTTCTCCGACAAATCACGTCTTGGTAGACAATGGTCAGCTCTAGCTAGCTAGCATGCCATAGGAAATTCCAGTGACTAATGGGAGGTAGTGGCAGTATCTATGTTAACCAAACTAGAGTTCTGCAAGGGCCCAAAATTAAGACCCAAACCCAGCCCCGACCACGTCGTTCGACTGGACTGGTTCTGCCAAATTTGAGGCCCGAACCTGACCAAAACCCTATTTGCTTTATTCCATCAATTCATGCTTATCAAAGCTGTTGGTTTCTCTCTGTTTCTTTTTCCCATTTTCCACTGGGCATTGCGCATTCATTGCACCACATGTCAAAAATGGGTGCAGATGATTGGAAAAAATCCAGACCCCACTCATGCCTGAAAATTGACGCAAAAAAACAGTTAGCAGAGCTCTAGACTACACAAAGTTAGTTAGCTCCTGTAGGTGGTGTGTGTCCAGGACCGTGGGTTAAGAGCATGGAAACCTTCTCATGTATATTAGTAAAACCAGAATTCATGCTGTTTGCCAAAAAAAATATACCACATAGTTGGAAATTTACCAGATGTCTATTGCAAAACGCAATGTGAATATTTGCTAGTTTTTCCCAATCTACTGTGATAGAAAAATAAATAGATTACAGGGTTTTGGACTGTCAGTTGGAAGAAACAAACATGTCAACCTGTGCTCTGGGAAATTGTGATGAATATTTTTGACTATTTTTTGACATTGTGTAGATCAAATGGTTAACAGATCAATCCAAAAAAAAGGCAGATTTGTAGATAACTGGAGACTCTTTGCCCAGCTGATTGTGATTTACTTTCCTCAGAAATTCAGACTTTAACTCATTAAGTTTTTTTTTTACATCAAGATGGCTGACCAGATAGTGGTATCTTTCAGCAGTGTCTATTAAATTGCAGTGAGACTACCACGTCTTAAACAGCCTCTGATAACACTGCAAAAGGGTGTGATAAGCAATATGAAAAGCTTTTACTGGCAACAATTTACCAAATACCAGACCCTGAGAATAACAGGGTTCCAATAATGTTTAAATGAGGCTCTATATAGGTTTATAGTTTACAAGTTTATATTGACCTTTGTGGAATTAATAGTATCTTTATGGTAACACGCTTAGAACCTATACAGTTCATATCAGGCCATTAAGTTTAGCTGTGCAATTTCATCCAGATGTGTTGTAGGGTTCCTATACCGCAGTTCCTTCTCTTTACGGTCATAAAGACGTAAAAAGAGCTTCATCAAGAGATAGATGCATAGAAGGGCAAGAGAGTGAAAGAAACTTCTAGTCTGACAGTGTTGTGGGTGTTCAAGTTTTTTTTTGCTCAGAGAACCTGGGACACCTAAAACTTCTAAGTATTAATGTAATCACTAACATGCCTTTGGTGCTTTCTTTTTTCCCTTGTCTTACTTGATCTGTGAATAATGCCTTCTTCTGGCAACTGGTAGCTCATTTAAATGAAAGCCAGTATTTGTAATTCATCACATAAAGAAAGGAACTACTTTGAGATTAAAGCTACGGTATTTCTGTTAGCTGTACTTGTCTCAATTATAAGACAAATGGTTTGTCCCCAACTTTCTAGGGGCACAACATTGGTCACATACAGTTTGTACATGTAATGTAGTTATGTTAAAAATGAATAACACAGAGGAGGACATATTGTACCTGATTATACTTCAGGTCATCGGTAGGCGACACGTATGCTCCTCTGTGTAGTGTTGAAGACCCGCCGGAGATTTGACCTACAGAGACAGTGAGGACGAGGACTTCAGATGAATGTTTGCTCCGAAGCATTTCTCCAGATATTAATGTAAAAGCACAGGAGTGTGGGTAGGCTGTCGGTGTTAAGCAGATGGACACCTGCTGTGACGGATTGTTCAGTAAGAATAACAATGAAAATGATGATGAATGATGATTAAGGAGAGCTTGGAATTTGTTGTTTCCCATATAGCAACTGTTGTCAGTGCACAAAAGTGTCTGCAAGAATTAACACCATGAAACACTGAAACCCTCAAAAAAAAACCCTGGATGATAAAAACAACATTAAAGCACTGTATTGATCAAAATGTTGCATTATAGAAGACTATTCATTCTATGAGCTTGGCAACAGACTATAATTCTTTCATTAAAGAGGGACTTCTTTGACCTCACTTAATTGATTCTTAGTGGAGGGTTTTCCAGACTAAAATCTTCAGGCAAACACAGACCCAGGGAGATGTATTGAGGCTGTGATGCGAGTCAACATGTCTCATATCAAACATGTCAGTCTCTTTGTTTAATTTCAACTGATTGATTGTAGAATTTGGACTGTTAAATAAGTAAGTTGACTCCCTCCAGAACATAGCATTTACTGTTTGATTGTATCAGTGAAAAAAATTTACTTTGAAGAAACAGTTCAACATTTTGGAAATACGTAAGTGTTCTTGCAGAGAAGACTGATACCACTTTCATACCTGTAATCTAAATATGAAACTACCATCAGCAGCCAGTTAGCTTAGCTTAGCATAAGGACTGGAAACAGGGGGAAATAACTAGCCTGGCTCTGTCTAAAGGCAACTAAATCCACCTACCAGCCCCTCTTAAGCCCATGAATTAAGTTGTTATATCTTGTTGTTGGTTCATTTGATTAATCAGTGCAAAATCTGAAGTGTGAAAATGGCAAGATGTTGTTTTTAATGAGGGGTTAACCAGCTCAATAACCAGTGAAGACACCAGGAAATTACTGTGCCTAGCCAAGTAATAGTCAACACCAAACCCTCCCAAAAAAACACAGCTTGGTGTTTCAACACTTTGATTTCCCTATGAATTAAACAAATGAGATACAAAGTGTTAATTAGTGAGTTTAAGAGGTGCTGGTGGGCGGATTGTGTTATATTTGGACAGAGCCAGGCCAGCTGTTTCCAGTCTTTGTGCTAGGCTAAGTTAACTGTCTCCTGCCTCCGGCTTCATAGTCAGCTTTCCTGTAGAGATATGAGAGTGGCATTGATTTTGTCATCTAACTCTCGGCAAGAAAAGAAATGACCATATCTCCCAAAATGTTGAACTATTCATTTAATATTTGTTAAACCTACACTTGGATTTTGTTGTCATTTATTCCAAAGCTACCAACACTGTTGAAAACATCAGTTTAATGTGAGAGTGTGATTCTGTGTCAGACATGCAGCATGGAATTCCTACTCGTCATGGCGTCCTTCCGGGATGTGTGCTCGCCCTTGTTACCATGGTAACTGGCATTGCCAGTCGACTCATAGTCTGCCTTCCTCTCCTTCAACGCCATCATCTCCCTGGGGGAAGCGGGTGCGCTTGCTACACACAAAGACACAGACACACACACACACACGCGCACGCACACAATGAAAATCTTTAACCTTCAATCCATCATCAACACATTATCAGTACTCTGTGGATTCTTGAGGAGGAGAGTGGAACAGGAAAGACAAGTATTCATTCTACACTGGAGTCCTTTCACAGCGGGGAGGTCAGAGTGATTGGAAAATTGTACCTTTCTGGGCATTTGAGGGTTCACATTTACCTGCTTTGCTCTCAACAAAGGCACAGCCTCTCAACAGAGGCTTCACTGCATGTATTATTTCCTCTAACCATCACCGTGGAATGAGAAAAAAACCGGGGCACTGGGTGCTGTTTGTATTGTCACTCTGTGGGTATGTGCCATTCTTTACAATCCTTATCTTTTTGACTAGGGTGTGATTTCAAAGAGGTAAATACTGAGTCATCCCTCCTCCCTGCATCTGCTTTAATCTTGCCTCGGTCTTCTCTTCCTCTCACTGCATGCCACTCTCTCTCCACCTGTAATTAGTGCATGCACATGTTTTCGCTATCTTAAACTCCCACCGGCCTATTAAGTCCTGTTTGTATTGGCATTACTCATCCAAAAATCCACCTGTAACAAACGGGGCCAAATATACAAAAAATAAATACACCAACAGTTTTGAAAAAATAATATATGCTGGACTTAGAGAGCGTGGTGGGATCAGTGGTACAGATAATGAGTTAGATCTGGTTAGCCATGTTGGAGGAAACCTGGCTATTCTTTCAATGCCATATGGTTCGATAACGTTTCCTCTGATATTCAACTCAATATCAACAGCCCTTCACATAGAAGCTACTGACTGTGGCTGCATCTGTTTTTTTGTTTCTTTTTGGTTACCTTGTACGTTATAACACAGTCGGCATTGATACATATGGTCATTAAGTCTGGAAGCACATCTACGCATCTACTTCCTCATTAAGAAATTCTCGATCTATGAATATTCAAATATGCAAATATCACAGGCCTCATACCCCGCCCATCATTGCTGCTTGTTCTACATCGACTGGTAAAATAGCAGTGAGCATCGGGTTGGCTGGAGTTAGAGGAAACATTGGAGAGACTCAGCCACGTCTGAGCCTCAGTCAGACCCAGACTCAGATGAAGAGTCTGTTGTGCACCAAAATCGGCGACTAGCAGACGTATCCCAATGGTAAGTGTAGTTAGCATCTTTTGTGTATGTTGTTTGTTCGCTTGCTGGCTTGTTTCTGGCAGTGGCTGACACAGTGTTAGTGGTTGTGCTAATGCAAACTCTCGTTCTCTGTACTGACAAGTCCACTCTGCGCTGGAGGTTTCAGGTTTCTTTTGCCCTACCCCCCTAGTTGACGGGATTGGTTCTTTAGGTATGTGACGTACATGTCTGAATCCATGTTTTTGAGACCGCCATTGGTACACTGCAGTTTTTAGGTGCAAATACTCAGCCATGGCAGTGACTACTTATTTCTCTCATGGTGTCTTGTATCATATAAAAAACACCATATGGACATGTTAACAAGGTTAAAAACTTGATTGTCATTGGAGGGGGTCTTTAAACAAATGACTTGGTGGACCATCTGTGACTGCTTGCACACTGAGAAACAAAATAAAAAATGCGAAATTAGCTTCCACAACAAAGCATTTATCATTTTTGCCACTGTCAGCTGACAGCCTCATAAATCCAGTTCTGGTGTTTTTTGTCGGTGGTCCATGAAACCTATTCCTATGCTTTTACATAAAATAATTTCAAATTGTTTTAATTATGCATTAGCAAGCACATGCGGAACAATATCTCTCTCCACTGTAGGCTTTTTAATTAACAAAAGTTAACATGCAAATATAAGATGGTGAACATAGTAGATATTATACATCAGCATATTAGCATTGTCATTGTGAGCATTTTAACATGCTAATGTTAGTATTTAGCTCAAAGCACTCACAGCCTCACAGAGCCACTTGCATGGCTGTAGACTCTTAGTCTTCTGACCTGTCTTGCGAATTCCCCGTACAAGGAATATTTTCCACTGAAAGGAATACAAGTATAATTATTCTGTACCCCTAAACTCCACCTTTGTAGGCATAGTAAGATTTTTCAGAATAATTCTTAAATCCAGTATCAAAATTGCATAAGTCTCTACTCCTCTGTAGAGACGAGCACGGAAAATATTAAATCACAGTGGGAAAAGGATTTGGTCATCCCTTTGTCAACAAACAGTGGAATTCAGTTATGCAATTATCAATTATGAAATTAAAGAAAATGAGCCACAACATAGCAAGATCGATGTTAGTATGGCTGTTGTGAGAGGGACTCACTTATACATCTACTGAAGTACCCAAGATTTTGAGTTGGTGCCAAAGAAATGTTATGTTCCATTTTAAGTGTAAAGACTCCTTTTGTCCAGTGGTGTGTCTGTTAGGGAGCAGAGTGGTCGGAATTAAATTTACAATACAACAATCACAATGACCGATAGAAGTAAGAAAGCCTAATCATTTTTGACTGGACAGATGGGTAAAGGACCTGCAGCTTTATCCCTGCAGTCGGACGTCGGTTTGGATGACATTGGACCTAATAGGGGCGTAAAGGCATATGATGTAATTGTTTTTGCTTTCGGTTTTACTTTAAAACCAGAGGTGTTAAAGGTAGAGGTGTTCCTCTCGGACTGAAGTTGTCAATATGATGCTGAGAGCATTGGGTATTGACATGAGCCGATGTTTTTATCTCAGAAGCGCTTTAATCCTGCAACATAATCAACCTAATTACTGCAACTTACTAGCTCAGCAGGCACATCTAGTAATAATTAGCTGTTGTTTCCCGACACCTTTAGCTGTTCCTGATGATGGTTTTAAAGTAAAACCGAAAGCTTGAAACAGCACATAAGCCTCTTTCCTTTTTGGAGTGACTCTACTCTTATTTATCTCTTTTATATTTTAAATGTCAGTGGACCTCTCACAATTTTATGAACAACACTTTAGATTTCCATTCATGCCAAAAGCATGGATGAAATGTTGAATATCCAACCAAGCAGTTTTCATAGCATCTTGTCATTCAATGCTAGTGTACTGCTGCGCTTTATAAAATAGGCAGTAGAAATTGGATATTAATTGTTATGAAACTGATTTATTCAGGGATTCACTGTGAGAAACAGGGGCGAGCAACTCTCACACCCACGGTGGTCATTAAGTAAGGTTACAACAGAGAAATAAGGTTTCAAACTCATCAGTAATGCAGCCTGTGAGAGAAAGGTAACACTGCTCTTCCTTCATTTCATTAAACCTCTCAACTACCACTTCCTCTCGTGCACCAGGACAAAACAACTAATAATAATAATAATAATAATAATAATAATAACATATGACAAGAAGCCATTGCTTTCAGACATAGAGAATGCCAGCAATGTTACATATTCCATGTCAGAATGGGGCTTTTGTTGATGTTTCTGGGAATCCCATAACCTGAATTAATACCAGTGAAACATTTTGATCATATTCCACACATGTATGCATGAAAACTAGTCTATTATCATTGTTATATTTGGTGTCACTGGATGTCATTATTGCCCCACGGTCCGTTTCAGAGGCTTTCAAACCCTGCCAAGAATTATGCTCATGTGAGCCTACATTTTTCTTCAGATTTTTTGGCACGAGTTCAGTAAAATTCAAAGCTAGCGAACATCAGAGGATATTGTCATCTGTCCAGAAATACTGAGGCCTTGCAAGGCTCATATTAGTCAAACCCTAATTTCAACAATGCAAGGGCGGAAAACGGTTTTAGGAGGTACGGTGCAAGGATTTTACTTGACAGCACAATAATTCATCAGTAGCCAACATAGTGTGAAGGCTAAAGAGGATTTAAGATGCAGTGGAGTGGTGTTTCTTTGACTGGACTGTGCTGATGGAAAGAATTATGGAGGACAAGGGAAAGACAGGAGAGTGGGAGGTGGGTTCGGTAGACTCACCGGATCGATTGTTAGGTGAGGTCCGTACGGGAGAGATGGACGGAGTACGAGAGGAAGAATAAGGTCGCTGTCTGTCTCTCTCTATTGTGGAGGAAGAGCCGACGAAATGGTACTGAGAATAGCCATCCTGAGGGAGAGAAGAGAAGAAAGGGAAATGAAAGGAGGAGGAGGAGAAGAGTTGAGAGATGAGACAGTGTTAGAAATAATGCTCTATTTACACGCCGTACGACGGCATCCTCGCTAATTACTGAGATTCAAGTATTATTTACTGAAACATCAACATGAATAACAGTGTTTATACAGCCAGAGCACACTGAGGCATGTGGACTTTACCTTTTTGTAGAGGCTGCGGAGGTCTCTGTATTGCCACATGCTGTTCAGGACTTGAGATGCTGCTTTCACCACTTTAGGACTATGTCTAGGTATTCAGCAGAGAGAAAAACACACATACAGTATAAAGCTTGACCGTCCTTTGCTTTGTTTTATGCTTTTGGGAGCTATAAAAACATTTCAATGCATAATAATGAAGAAACAGACATAAACTACAAACACTAAACCTGTATGTAAAACATCAACTCACATCAGCCTCCAAAGAGGAAAGAAAACCAAGGATAAATATGGCGCTTGAATTGTTCTCCGGCCAAATTGCATAATTGCTTAGTTGATTGATTGATTGGCCAATATTTCATTATGCTCCAGGGTTTGACTCAGCTGACGAATGGCTACAGGTCTAATTGGCTCATATGGCCTTTTCAGCACCTAGGAAATTAAACTTTATTTCTTCAAGTCATTTTGGTGTATGTTATTGTTTTGGATTCTGGGATTTCAAACCCTGCTCTTGCTGTGATGCATAGCAGGGAACTCAGAAAATGTTCTTTGAAGAACTAGAATGTTTTAAAAAAGAAATGACATATTTAACTATGGATGTACATATTCAGTCTCTCTGAAAAAAAACCTCAAATAAATATTATGAATAATAACAGAAATTTGTTTCAGCCTATGATTCTTCGTAGACCATTGGAAAAAATTAATGCAACTTTTGGATGGAAGTAGAAACCAAATTTATCATCCCCTATTACACACCCCGAAATTATTGGTAAGGACCTAAATCTGAATTTTTAACATCTCTTTACTGTATAAAACATTATGCCATTGAAATGTATCATTTCTGTGAAAATAACTTTTCAAATTTGCGGTAACTACGAAACAGAGCTAATAACTAACCAACTAGACAGCTAAAGCAACTATACCAGGTTAAAGTTCAGTGGTGAGGGAGTCACGGCTACCCCAAGTGAAATTAAATTTTAAATTATTTGTATTTTTCTCTGTTTTCTTTGCAATTTCAGAATACATCTTGGTGAGGATTAACTACCTTAAATAACATACTTAAATGTAATAATTGTAAATTAATTTATTACATTGGTTTCAGTATAAATATTACAAGTACAGACAATAGACATAGATATGTAATTGACTAACAGTTAACAAACTAGCTACAACGGATACATGCAAAGTAACTGCAACGTCCCTACTTTAAAACGGGCTGGGTAACCCTTGTTGTATGTCGACCCTCCTGCTCTTTCCCCATGTTTCCTGTCTAACTCTGCTGTCCACTGTCAAATCAAACAAATGCCAAAAAATGTCGGTGTGCTGGTAAACGCCACCAGGGAACTAACTTTCTTTTGGGCCTTATTTTCTGTTGACTGTTTTGACCAGTGACTCACAGCTCTAAAACAAGCACACAGCCTCTCCATGCCGCTACTTTCACCCTCGTCCTACCTCACCCCTGTCTCTCCGCTGCACGATTTCACCACCCTATCACGACCATAGCCATGTTCCAGCCCTTTCTGTCCACTGCCAGTTTGCTTACACCCTCCTGTTGGCCAAATCCATCAAGTAGCCTCCTCATATTCATGCCTAAATATCTTTTTCTGAAATCTCTCCATACAGCATGCGTCAGCCTGTTCTACCGTCTTGCTATGTGCTAATGAGAAAATAACCAAATGTATCCTTCGTATACAACAGCATGCTGCCTGACTAGCATTAACATGCAGAGGTGTGCATCCCACAGTCAATGTCCCACTCTGTCTCCTATGTCGTGTTTTTCATGTATTTTCCATTGCTCGCAGTATTTCCCGTTTTATTTTGGTGTCACTGACCCTCTCGTTTGAGATCCCACTTCCTACCCTCGTTTGTTTGTGATTGTCTGGCCTGCCCTAATGTGTTGCACCTGTGTCTCACTGTCTCCCATGTCCTAATGTATTTAGTCTCTGTGCATCCTTCCCTTGGAGCAAGTTCATCTTTGTTCCCCTGTGAATAGCACGACAGCCATTTTCCTAGTGTTGAGTCTTCCCGGTTGGTTTATCCTTTTGCTTGTTTTTTGACCTCGCCTCTGCGTTATCCCTTTGGTGTAGTCTGCCTGAGTGTTTTTGACTACCTGTGTGCCCATCTGTCTCCCAGTAAGGACTGGATTTTTGTAACCGAGTTTTTGACTCCTGAGTCGTGCTTTGAATCCTCAACTGAATTACAACTGGTAAAGCCTTCTGCTTTACATTCTACACATGGAGACAATTAAATACACATTATCTCCAGTCGAGCTGTACATTTTGAGATATTGTGATTTTGGTGCAGGACTCAATTTTAAGCATTATGATCCTGATGATTTGTAATCGTTTTGTGTGATGTGATGTCTGTTGCCTGTGGTATTTATTCTGCGTCATTTGTATGATTGCATCCAGTTACAGAGCTTGTTCTGGCAATTGCATTTTGATTCATCTTTAGATTTGGATCATGGCTCGGTTTGGACTGAATTCAGCAACCATGTTGGTGTTTTGTTTTTGATTGTAACTACAAGGTAATACCAAGGTGTACCTGTGGCTCTTGTCTTCTCTTGGTTATTGGCCTTTGAAGTTCATGGGTACTGTAGTCTTTAGTCACATCTTACAATGGTTGTAATTATAGGGGCCTACATTTCTCTCTGATATCAGTTTAAACCTTTTTCTAATGCTGTTTAAATACAACTTATCAAAAAAACATGTTTCCTAAGAATGCTATCCCTTCTACTTACAACCTCAACTTATCATACTCTTTCTATTCACCCCTGTCATCCATCAACATCTCCCCATTCAGCTTACTTGTCCCCTTTGCTGCGGGCAACGCTGATGAGCTTCTCGATGCCGCCGGCGTCCCTCAGAGCCTTGGTGTTCTCCATGTTCTTGGTGATGACCTCATGCAGCGCGCAGCAGATAGCTGTGATGGTGTCATCTGACATTGTCTTCCCCACCAGGCTGCCATTGTTGGCGCCCCCTCCGCCTCCTCCTCCACCACCGCTGCTATTGTTGTTGTTGCTGCCTCCAGGCAGGCGGTGCACCAGGTCCCTCATGGCGTATTTACCTGTGGGCACGGTAGGAAAGAGTGACAGAGAGAGTGGGGGTGTGGTGGAATAATGTAGGGTAAAAGGGTATGGAAATGGAAAGGAGGAGATAGGGTGTATATGGGAATAGAAATAGAAATTATTTGAGCTTGCTTATTTTATGCTTTATATGACACTTTTTACTTTACTGTCTACTTTTTTTCTCTCTGTTATTATACAGAATATAGTGAAGGTGAGAACTACTGCGAGCTCGTAAAAAAATTACATGCTTTCTGGAGAGATAAATTTCATCCAAAACGTACATATTGATCCTTCTAACTAGTTGATTTGATGTATGACATAATATATATAAATATAAATGTGGATGAGAAAAGGTTTAGGTACCTGCCCCAGCTCCCCCCTCCAAGATTTAGACTACCCTCACTTCAGACTAAGACGAGAAACCTGACCCTTCGCCGAGCTGCTGCTAGGTAAGTGAAAATACAGCCTGGTTGGGTGGCTGTCAGATAATTGATGGAGACATGGCCACGTGATCCAACACTAGCTGACTACTTTTCCCACGGCACCTCAATACTGCTGTCAGGCAATCTTGTCCGCTCTGCTCTCTGCCCCTCGTTCTGATTGGGTCATCACCCCGGGGTGGTGGGTGACAGTTTACATTCACACTACATGTGTTTCCCTGCTGTAAAAGTCTTGCTGGCGTATGAAGCGCCTCCTCCAGATTCTTTCAAGTTATATAAAAGAGCAAACTAATACTAAATATAAGCATAAGACATTTTCATGACATGTTGTTACTGTAATTGTGCAGTTGCAGTGATGTACAGTGTTTGTGTTGACAGCCAGCTATTTCTTTTCTGTCAGCAGAAATTATTCTGCGCCTCTTGCAAGACATGATTACGTATGTGAGCCATGTTACGGCAACACTGACAGACAAAGGTCTGGATAACACTTAAACAAGTTTGTGTGCTGAAAAACACAACATGTTGTAGAATACAGATTTAAAAGTAGAGCAGTGTCTCCAGCTTATATACATGCTCAGTTCAACTTTTTTTTAATGACTTTCTCAGTTTCAGCAATGAAAAACACAATTCTCTCTGCCATATTCTTACAATATTGGCAATATTCACATTATAACAAACATGCTCTCAATCAAGTTTGTGACACTGCAGCAATAAAACGAGCGCTGGCTCGCAGTGGACCTGTCTGTGCAGACAGTACTGATATCTACTGCTGAACGCTGTGAGGACTCAGCTACATCATTTGCTGTGTCTCCAACACAATTTCATCATGTTAACACAACAAGAAGTGAGGGCAGCGCAATAAGTCCTGTCAAAATATACACGCATGATCCGTGGCAGCGCAACATAAGACTGACATTACAAACTACATACGCTACACAGATGAATGGCTGCATTCGCTTACAGACCGCACACGCAAACGCAGGGCACATACACGTAGCTTAACTCAGAGCCTCAAGCATCAGACAGAGAAAGTGGTAGGAGGCGCGCGATTGTTGCTATGGGGACCAACAGAAAAGCACAAAACATCACTTGTCTCTGAAGGTAAGTCAAGCATCAAACGATCAGTCAGAGCAACATTACTCTCTGCTTAAAGAATGAAATTACCTGCATACATTATAAGCCATTTATCTCTGTTCTTTCATGACAAACAAATTCTCGAGCCCACTGCCGGTGTGCCCTTCATAACAGCAATAATCTATAAAAGATTTGCTGAACAGGTCGGGTTTAACAAGTTATCATATTATGTATTAAAGCAAGTCAGTTATTCTGAAGGTGGGTCGAGATAACTGCACTTGTTTTCAGTGCCATTAGCTTCAATTAAGGCAGAATTGAACACATTAGGCCATTAGTATCAAGAAAAAAAAACTTTTTTCCAGACTGTAACGCCACTCTTTGTATGAATTTGTGTTTGTTGTGAATCAACTACTCACCGATGAGCTCCTTGTTCCTGATGTCCAGAGCCATGTTTCTCAGTGCAGTGGCCACGGCACACACCACCCGGTCGTTGTCTATCCTCAGCAACTCCACCAGGATGGGTAGGCCCTTCTCCTTACGCACCGCAGCCCGAATATACACCGACCACTGGGCAGGACAGAGTGAGGGATGGGATTGGAGGGGGACGGAGACAGCATCAGAGATTTTGTTTTGATGTGCTGTTATCAATGCACGTTTCTTTTTTCCTCATTTCTGCCTTATTGTTGTTGTCATTCTTTTCAAAGAGTGTGTGTGACAGAGATAATTGATATTAATTTATTGACATTCTTTTTAATTTAAAATTTTGATCTGATGGTGGCACGAGCTGAAAATTCGGGGGATCAGGGTTTATCTTGGGGGAACCACGAATGTCTACAAAGTTTCTGCTGCTAGCATGGCTAAAAACTATTTAAAATATTTCTGGATACCACACTTTGACACATGATGAACTTGATGGTCCATTCTTGACGTTAGAAAAGGCGGTCTGACAAGAAATTCTCAACATAAGGTCCAGTTACTTTGTATTTATGAAGCTTTCAGCCACATTTTGTCGCCTTCCTCGGCAAATGGAGTTGTCCAGTTGGCATGGAGGGGGTTGAGTTGTTGCGTATAGTTTATGGTTTAGTTTTTGTCACGTAACCTACATATGCTGAGGAAGGCCACGTGATGTGGCTCAAAGCTCTGGAAACGCCGAGTGATATCTAAGTCATTTCTTTTTCCTGAGAAAAATGTAGAATTTGCCCAAAAGCTTGACGCTGTTCACATCCTGACTGTCTATACAAATCAAAGGGCTGTCTTTCAAATTAACAAATATAAAAAAATCATGCTGTGCCCCTGTATAATTTATGTCATTATCTGTAACACATTATTAAAAATAAGATTCTTTATTATTAGGAAATGCATTTATTCTGACTTGAGTCTTCGATTCAGTAACACAAAAGTGGTGATTTCAGAGAGATGTTTACACTCATTCATGAAGAAATTTTAAAGGGCCAGTAGCTGAGGTTTGCTATCCCACAGCACCAAATTTCTTCCTTCAAAACACCTTCTGGCACCCACTGGAATTTCAATTCAATTCCGCAGATGCTCCTTAGTCTCACAATGATACAGCCACAATGCTTAGTTCTTACCTTCCAGCTGCCAGCAGCTAGGTTCTGCAGAGCCCCAGCTGCCCCCTCCAGGGTGTCGGGGTTCGAACACTCAGACAGAAGTGTGAGGTAGGGCTTGACGATGGTGGGGTGCCATAACATCTGGATGCCTTTTGGGGGCTCCGCCAAGTCTGGAAACGGGCCGACGCCGTCCCACTGCCGAAGATGAGACATAATTCACGATAGAAAGGCAATTTGAATTCTGCGTGAGGCGAGGTTTGACAGTGGTAGGGTGCCAGCACGGCCCCCTCAGGCAAGAACAGGAAAGGAGAAAGATTTACTATTCATAAGCAGTATATAAATAAGCTTTGTTTTTGTATCTCCTCTCTAATTGAAGTCTGACATTTTCAACTGCATTGGTGATAAATTTGGAAAACACAAACACGTACTTTACATCAATAATAGCTGTGAAAATGTTGGCTCCTGAATGCAGGAGATTTCTCAGTGAACCTGTGATATAATTCACACAGATCAGTGGTGTTGATGAGTAGGCAAATTATGTAAAAAAATGTTTAATTTTTACCAAAAAGTAACCATTAGCTACTGCCTCGGACTAGATATTAGATTTTCTTTTGTTATATACATCACCCTTACTCTTGGATATACAGACAGCACTGCACTCTTAAATGCTGTTACAACAGAAGATCACTGGTGTCAACCTGCTGTTCATACAGGACTACAGACTGGGGCAGGACAGTAACTCAATATTATTGTTATTTCCTTTTAAAGGAATCCTCGATTATAACATGTCGTCATTTTACAGATTTCTGCGATTCAAAGTAACGCTTCTGATCAAGCTGGAATTAAGTCATTGAGGTTTTTGTTGATGCTGGTATCGTGTAAAGCATAACGGTAAATGACTGATCATTTTATTATTTTACACAATTCGACATATATTTTCCATTATGTGTCATGAATTGATACCAGAAACAGATATGAGAAGCCTGCCTTTATCTGCCTGTCTGAAATCAAGACCAGTTGTTTAAAGAATACAGGGAATGTTGAGCAGTAAATTTGCCATTGTTGTCACTGTAAACTGCAAATGAGCTGTGAAAATTGACTTGTACGTCTATTGACTGTTCTGTTAGCGAACAGTCAATAGACATACATAAGCCACCTCATATACAAAGTAACCTATTACACCATCCAAACAAAAGTACAGTTTTCCTTTACATAATATCTATATGTTTATGTTATATTGTGCTTTTCTTTCTTTAGTCTTGTTGTCTTTGTTTAGCTAAATGTCTATCTTCCAGGACACTATATTCTGTGCCCTGTGTACAGGTTTAGTGATGTCCTATGTACTCCCTTCATGATGTCATCATGTAATTTTATTCCACGTTTCCTTAGTTTATAAAAAAATGACATGACATCTGTTAAGGCTGTGTGTTTTTGATCTTATTATTCTACTACTTCCTCTTTTGGTTCTCTCATCCTTTTGTATTTTCTATCCTCCACTTTACCCCAATTTCCTTTACTCTCCCTTTCTATTTCCTCTCCTCTCCTCTAATTACCCCACAGTTGATGGAGTTTTGCCCCCTCCGACAAGCTCCCCAATCCCTACTTCATGGTAATCACCCACAGCTGCACTGGAGTGGAGGCAGACAGATGGGGGGGTGGGGGGTTGTTGTGTATTATTCTTATAGAGAGGTTATGATTTGTCCCTTTATTTTCTCAGATCCCAGGGTTGGTTTTAAGATCCCTCATCCCTCTGGTTCTGCCTGGATGCACAAAAAGTTTGTTGAGGCCGGCTCATCACAACCATTTTTTAAAAAATCTCCTTTTTCTCTCTTTGCTAGAAATGAAAGGGAGAAAAAAAGCATGCAGGGCTAATGAGCAATTCACCCACCCTGATCCACCGGAAGTGTTGGGTTTTTAATCCCCACAGCTTCACTAGAAGTTGTAAAAGATGTCTTCCACTCACCCAGAATGTGATGCTGATTGCTTATTAACATGACAAGAGGTTAGAGCCTACTCCAAGGAAGCCGTTTGGTTTCTGCCAATTCTTCAACGAAAGGAGCGCTCATTTTCTTAACTAAAGGCAGGATGAATCTATGCCTGTTGGCAACAGATGGACAGACCCAGGAAATCCAGAGAGAAATTCTAAATCGGCTTGGTAGTCATTGTTCAGAAAGTGAAAACCGGTTTAATCTGTAGGTAAAGCCATAATCTCCTGATGCTGCTGTGTAATAACCTTGTAGCATGTGTTGATGATGTTGCAGAGAACATCATCAATACATCATCTAATTTAATAGGATTCACATTTGTGAAGAGAGGATACACATTTGTGTCACATCATCAAGCCTTTCTTGATCAACGTAGTTTTGAGCCATGGACCTGACCCTAAATAATCCAGGTGATAGGTGAATGTCAGTAGTTGACAGCAACTCTGGCTCAGACATCACGAATATTAAAGGAAGCTGTAGTACATTCATAAATATTAATTTGCAACTCCGTTGCAAATCCTAGCTCCGTTACAAAATGAGATACTGAATCCTCCATTTGGACACAAGATAGTTAACAAAATGATATGATTGAAAACACATAATGGTAGGGATACTATCAATTAGTATCTTCATTTTATATTGTGTGATGAATCATACATAGAGTTAAACAAATGGCTCAAAATAAATAACTATATAGACTGATGTTCATATATATTTTGTTATTTAGGTTTAATTAGCTTGGAATTAGCTGAACCCTGGAACCCTGTCAGGGATAACCAACCAATAGGGTCAGAGCATTAAAACAAACGAAGGCAAATACCTCCTACATTATACACTTGGGGAGTAAATGAAAATTTTTATGTGGTCATTAAAATTGAATTAGATACTATATTGCTGTGAAATGAAAGGGAAAATAAAAGGGGGGAGAGAACGAGATGAGGGAGTAAAGACTGTACGATAAATCAACAATCGAATAAATGAATGTAAAGGCGCTACAAGTGTCACGTTAGCAGCAATAACTGATTACCAGAAAGTCAGTCTTCATTTCAGTGTATGTTTTACACTTTTAGTCAAATTTTATTAATTCAAGATTTTTGTAGGTTTAAGTAAACAAAAACTGAAAACATTTTAGTCTGGTCCTCATCAGGGAATTTCTAGTCTCCTTTTTCTCATGCATTCTTCATTTTTTACGTGCGTCTTCTAATCATTTCGAGGCAACAGCTATCGCCGTCTTAGGCATGTGCAGTCTCTAATCTCTCGCGAGCCCCGAAGCTTGCAGTCCTGTGAGGCACTGAGGCAACAATCTACATGCTCAGCTTTGACTGGGCAGATATTTTCGGTCATTGCCACCATACTGCCGGACAACAAGCTAGTTCATTTCCTGAGAGATCTGTTTCCATGCGCTGTTTTCTTATTCAATTTGTGGTAATATGATTAAGTTATATCAGGATAACCGGGCAGCCTGAATTGATGGAGACTAAACTGATGTTCAGTTCATCCTGTTGCTTCTTCAGTCTTCGACTCTGTATGTGTAAATGGGGGATTTTGGAGCTTCGTCATCGGAATGTTTAGCACAGAAGTTTTCAAACTCTGAGGCGCTGTGTAATTCACAGTTGTCTCAATTTTGTCCAGTGCCTTCAAGGATCTGTAGTATTTTTTGAACCCCCAGCTTAAACGATAAACCCACTAAATCTCCACTATCACCTGAGCTTGCTAGCTGAGGCTGCCAACCACGTCCATCTAACGTGAAGCACCAACACTAAGTATTTGACTGAATCAAAACAGGAATCGAGACAAGTGGACATTGAGAGGCAAGAAAGCCACACATGACATCAAGAAAATCTTGTAAAGACTCCCTTCTTCCAACTCTCTGTCTTCTCACCTGGTCGTGTCCCTTCTTTTTCTTCTTCTTCTTGCCCCAGCATCCGGAGCTCTCTGCGTCCTTCCCGCCAGTGTCACATAACAGACCGTCCAGCTCCTCCGACCCCCCCTGCTGGCTGTGAGACGTCTCCGCAGCCAGACGGTACGACAAGTTCCTCAGGATGCACACACAGTTCTCTACGGTCTGAGGGAGGGTAGGGAAGAGAGGAAAGGAGATGGAGATGGAGATAGAGATGAAAAAGGAAAGAAGTGTGGAGAAGAACAGACACAGATATGAAGGCGGGACAGACAAACACACACTCACAATGTTACAGTAGATACATATGCACGTGGACACGCACACAAAAAACTATATAAATATAATGCGCAGTGCAGACTGCATGACAATTCTTAAACCCTAATATATACACACATAGACATAGACACATACTCTGTGCACAGTGTAGACAGACAAACACACATGCACACACACATACAATAATCCTATTGTTGTGAGTGGCTATGCAGTCAACAGTCACAGACTTTGATCTTGCGGAGGATTTCCGCGGATTAAAGACTTCACATCTCCTTGTGAAGAGCCTCCACTCAACACACCGGCACATACACACCCATACACACAGCTAGACGCTCGTACACATCAAACACACACTGATACTAGAAGCCCATATACAGGCACATGCAAGCAAACAGATTCACATGGATGCTCGCAGGCTGACATGAAAGCACACACACTCTCTCTAGTGATGTTTCTGTGTCACTGGCCATCTGGGTTGAGTAATCTATGGTACACTGTAAAAAATGACAAGCTAGGCAGCCTCGTGATGTTATACTGTATTTCTGTATGTATACTTATTAGCGTTAATCTTTTTTTATTAATTATTTTGAAATTTTTGATTAAAAAAACTGACAATAGTGTAATTTGTGTCAGATTTTTGATGTTTTCTTGAAATAAGTGTCATTGGTATGCCTTTTTGCGTAGAAAATTTGACTTGATAAAAAAGTATTTTTAATGTAAATGCTGTGGGTCTAAAAACACAACAATTTAACAACGCTGTCATTTTTTTTTACAGTGTGTAGTTTGTGGCCTGCAAGCCACAGGCAAACAACTTATAAAAATTACTATGCTAATACAGTGTGCACATAAGTCTGCAAAGGCAAAGATAACTCATGCAAATGTATGTAAATTATAGGTAATCTTTATATTGTAACCATCATGAAACATGTTTACAAAGGAAAACTAACCACTTATATTTCAGCTCTTGGACAGTAATATATACACACAAACATGCAGACACACACGCGCACACACATAATTTCTATCACTGCATGTACGCTTTATTCAGGTAACTTTGTGTGTGTACGAGCTAGAGGCTACAGGATTTTGTGTACGAGGCAGCGGGTTCTATGTGTGTGAATGAGTTACCTTGCTGTCAATCTCACTGCTCCCCAGAGCGGTCTGGATGACGTAGAGAAGAGCGTCTGTCAGGCCCTCACACTCCCTCATCCTCCTGCGGGCCTCCTCGCCTGCCGAACTCACATTCCTGTTACAAACACACACACACACACACAGAGGTACACATTCACCTTTCCAATGAACAGTCCGACAAAAAACAATACTTTTTTTTGCAATGTAATACACAGAACTTACATTTTCCAGTAGTTCCTCAAAAGTTTAAAGTGAGCGTTTGACCACATGTGTATGTTGAAGCATACAAATATGTGCTACTGCTGTTGTAGCCCTGTCTGTGTGACAGAGAGCAGAGAGAGACTGAGTGTAATGCCCTTTAAATGTCAGACTATTAATGATGGCTAGGAGATGCTCGTGCCCTCAGCGTCTGTGAGAAATGGCACCGAGATGCCGAAACTCCATTAGTCGCTTTTGTTTTCCCAGGTCCCTAACAATCATTACCAGATTAATTTCAAACGTATATTTGTGCAATATGACACATTTGAACACATTTTATCACACAAATGAACAACAAATACAGTATTTTATTTTTTTTTATTCATTATGCATTTACTTATATAAACTGTGTTAATGTCTAAGTGCTCCATTGGGCGTAAATCGGCCTTTGACTATCATGACGATTGTTATCATTGTGCTGTGGAAACCACAAGCATTAAATGAGTTCGGCCACCAAACTCAGGGAGGCCATAAGAAGAAAGGTGATGTCGACAAGCTTGAGCGAAGGTTAACACGTCACATTCAGTACATTAGAGGTGGCTTCACTGATGAACATAGGTGCTGTGTCGGGACAGAAAGCTTGACACAAACAGAAACCTGACCAACTGAGAGGAGGAGGACAGCCTAAAAGTGGGGACAGAAAAAGTGGCAAATGAAAGCAACACAGCTGTACAGTTGGTTGTAAGTCAACTTGCAAAAGTAACATCTTAAATCTGCTTATTCTTTGATGATCATTTGAGACAGTTAGCTGCTTCAAGCAACAGCTGTTGCAGCTTCTGGGTTGAGTGAAAAAGACATTAACAGGACATACATTACACGGTATGTTGCTCACTACTATGTACTTAGGGCAAATTAAAACTAAAAAACCTCATAAAAAAACCAAATAGTGCTGCTTTAGGTACCAAGGATAGTGAATAGTCTTTGCTTCTGAAGTACGTAAGTGTCAAAGACAAACGACTCCAGTTTGAAAGTCTGGAATCAGCTCAAAATTGTTGTTTTTTCTATCTGGACAGACCTGAGTCTGCTCAGGTCATGTACCCAATGTACTGTAAGAGAGGTCTGACCTTAAATGTGGATGCTGTGATCCAGCATCCACAACAAGAGTGGAATGACATGTTTTAGTTATGCAACTGTCTGTTTTATTCTGACCCTGAGAGGAGTCTCATAAGCATCATGTTTTTATTATACAGTCAAATAAACGATCGAATTTTTCAGGGTGCTGATAAGCGGCTCGTCTGCATCTTTGTTGGCTTTTACTGTTTTAACTTTTGTTGCGTGATTCAACCAGCCTTGGCGCAAGGTTACCTGAGTACACACACACACACACACACACACACGCACACACGTACGCACACACACGCACACAAAACATGCATGCAGAACATGTGATTGAAAACTATAATTACCTGTACTGTGCACCATATGACTAAAGACACAAAAAGATAAACTCAAAAAAAGCACTCAAATGATACTTTCAAACCACGTTATATAATTCTGTCTTTCACACATTTTCATTTTGGTTACCACCTGTTAATGGATTCGGTTCAATTAACCTCAGTACATTTGGCATAATTAATCTCTCTGAAGCATTCCCTTGCAAGGCAACAGGGCTGCAGATTATCTCTCATTATGATCTTTCATTCCGAAGAATCTAAATAATGAGAGAGAAAAAAATCACTGCAGGAAAAAGGTTTTGTGTCTACAAGGGGAGCTTTCAAACACAACAGAGCTGGATTAATCCATAGTGTGCTGCTGCTGAGAGAAAAAGTACACTGACAATAATGTCAGTCTATTGGTAACAACAGGGAGAGACTGTTTCTTTGTTTTTAATTCTATGATCAAAAGCAAGTTTCTGCTGGACACCTCTGCATGTTTGTTTGAGTTGTGTTTTGTTAGATTGAATTCTGAGAATTTTATTTCTTATATTCAAAGAAAAAATCCATTAACTTTCAACAAAAAAAAACAAACACATTTTGCTGCTCTCAAGACCAACTAATATGATATAACTAATAAATAATATAAAATAAAAGTGATTCAGCCAGTTCATGAAGACTTTAAAATTAGCTGTAATTGACTCTCTAGCTTTACCTAAATTCTTCATACAATAGAGACAATGAGGAAATTTCTGATTCAACATATGTATGTTTTAGTATGTTCAATGTTAGTATACAGATTTACTATATGATCTGATGTCAGGCGTGCACACAAAATGCATATGTGTAAAGTGTAATTGAGTAAGTTGTCCTTTAAAGGTTCTGGCTTTAGCATTTTAATGACAAATTACTGTTATTTATCCAAGCCAAAAAACTATAGAGAAACAACAACAAAAACAACTAGTAAACAACTAAAGAAAAGAAAACTGTACAGAGTCTACACAGAATGGATGGAGCAGAGGATACTATTGGCTTATTCATGACCCAGGGTCCTGTAGCTGGTTAACCAAATAAAAAATAATATATTTCATTTAAGTTTTTGCTTAAATTGACACTTTCCCATTTGGAGTCAATAAAGCCTCTTTCACACTGGACAAAAAACCCACTAACACCCTCTAACAACTGGCTTTTGTCTTCACTGGGAAGGGGTACAATTGGCATTCATTCTCGGGTCAAATTCATCTGCAGTAGTAACGGGTATTTATCGGCTCCAGCGCCGATCGGCAGTGATGGAAACATGACACCCGGGTGGACACGCTAGTTTTTGCCCATTTTACATATATATATATATATATATATATAGTAACTACCGTGACATAGTTACTGGCCTCCATGCTGCTTTTTACTGTTTACTAACCCTGTTTTCCACATGTTCGTGACGACGAACCAAAAAAAAAAAAAAAAAGAACGGCAAACTCGTCTACAAGCCATGGGAAAGGAGTCGATCCCCTTTTTTAGTGGGTTTACCTGCATTTAAAAGACCTGCATGTACGATTTTGCTTTAAAAAGGGTATATGCTTCCAAGCTACTGGTGACTAGTAGTAGCAACATTGTTTGCCACAGGCACTGACTGAAACTCCCCAAAAAAGAATTAGCCTCCTCTGCAGCAAGATAAAGTGGATAAAATATGTCTATGGCAGGCAAGACTCAAGACATTTGTAAATGAAATCTAGAACTTCTTATCGCCTTTTTTGAGGGAACCGAATTTGATGCTTTTTAAGAGTTTTCTGTGGATGCCCTGTTTAGTACACCAGCTAATGGCTACAGCTGCAAAGCTGCCTCCCACCATGGAGAAAGGGGATTACAGGTGTCTGTGCAGCCGCGGGAATAAAATTTCGAGCAAAAACATACACCAGGTCTGCTCTGCATATCTCAGACCGTAACTTTTAGAAATATACAACATGTAGGCACAAAACTGGAATAATGACGGGGATCTACAGGATCCTACAGATAAAGCACGACCCACCTTGAGGCCTTCATCATTTCAGTTGATATTTTGCTTTAGTAGTGCGTATTCGCAAACAAGTTCTCAACTAAATTAGCACAAACTAGGTGATGTAAGGCTGGAGCTTACAGGTTGTATTGCTTTACTGTATGTACAACTCCAAGAGCCGAAGGAGCAGGTAAGCTCTGGAGAGCTGGTAATAAAGGTTTTGTGTTTTGGATCAGCTTGTAAGTAGGGTAAATAACAAGCTGGGTTAACTTGCTCTTCAGTAGTTTCTGCTGATTTTGTATCATACCCACAGATTCAATACAGATAATTCATGTTCAGCATCCAGCAGCACAAGTTTCATTGCTTGCTGTTAGTTGGCACGACAGCAGATGCACAGACAAGCAGTGAAACAAGCAGTGAGTAAACAGAGGGAGAAAATATGCGTGTGAAAATAAGAGACAGCGCGGCAGGGACAGGGCGAGACAGAAGAAGAAGAAAAGGATAAAGGAGGGATAATATGATTGAGAGAGAAAAGAAATGGAGTAATAGAATGAGATGGAGACGGAGAGAGGGAGGAGAGAGTGACTAAAGGGACAAGAAGGTGAGAGAGAAAATGAGAAAGCAAAGGGGATAATGGGAGATGGAAAGAGAGCGAGAGAGAGAGAAAGCGAGAGAGAGAGAGCAGGTGGCCGGCGGTATACCAAACCCGCCATGAAATATTCAATCTTTAATCAGACTCCCAGCATTCCCTAACGAGGCGTGAGAAAGATGAATTAGCCCTTCGAGTTTAGGGAGCTGATCCACACAAAGCTATCTCCAGCAACACACACTCACACACACAGCACCAGACTCACATACATCCCACTACCAGATGTGTGCATTTTAACACACGTACAGTACTAGAAGCGACTAAAGCCTTTGTCAGCTGCCGATATGTGTAGTTTATTTTCACTGAGAGCAGTTGAAGATGAGTATTGCGGCTGAGATTAATGGCCCACACATGTAGTAAGACAGAGAGACAAACAGAGAGGCACACACACACACAGACACACACACACACACACACACACACACACACACACACACACACACACACACACACACACACACACACACACACAGGAAGCCAGACAAACTTGCAGACAGAGATGCAATTGTAGTCATGGCAGGAATCCCACTCTGTTCTCGCTCAACTTGTGCTGCACTTCTGCACCACGTCTGCAAGAGTATTTAGACATGTCAAGCGTTATTCTCATTCCAGATCTCAAAAAATTCAATGAATTGTAGCATAAGTAAACATTAATCTAACTTTAACTTAACATATACTGTAGGTCTGAAGGAATAATAAGGTAGATGCAAGATACAATAAATCTATGCATAGACGAACAGGTAGAAAGACAAATATACATGCAGAGTGTCGATATTTCAGGCTAAACTGTGATTATTCTGCCCGCGAGATGTGTTTTTTTTTTCTTGTGATGCTCAAATGTTTGATGGAGGAGAACCAATAGCACATTTAAAAAAAAAAGTCTGGTACACAGCCAACGTGTATCTGTTAGAAATATTTATGAGCCCAGATTCGAGCACAGAAATTTCATCATGCAATCCTGGTAATATTGACAGAGTTTGGAGGGCATCTCAGCAATACCATTTTCATGTGTTGAAATATCTAATGATTAGTTACTATGAGCAGTGGATGATGAACTGAATAAGCCAGTACTGACCTACCATTCACTCAGCCTGGCATAGTGTTCATTTTAGCCATATTCTTGTTGGGAGTAGCTGTATTTTGTCTTGTTTTAACCCAACCAATCAGTAGCAAATCTAAATGTGACATGTCCGTCTTGCAGATGTAATTTTCTATCAACATGAAAGCTGCGATGGTGGGTTGTTGATCACTTTATTTCTGTCCCTATTTTCCATGGTTGTAGCTAGACAGCTAACAAGCAATGCAGGAAGATGATGTCAACATTCTTCATCCTGCTCACAAAGCTCTGATTGGTCAACTGTTTCTCCAACCTGTGGGAAACAGCCATCGGTGAGCACCTCATTGGACTTATTTGAATCAATGACCAAATCTGAGTTGTGGATGGTATCGGGCTAACGGGGTTCTACATGAACACACAATGTTTTGTTTGTTTATGTTGCCAGTCCGTTGTCAGTCAAATCTGATCAAACCACGGTCTCACAGTCCCGATCAAGCAGATTAGTTGAAGTTTGGAGAGTTAAAGTGACAATTTGGGGACACCTGCAGTTACTGGTGGTAAAAGCAAATGCGGTTTAATACGACATGTCAAGATTCTGGGAGTAGCAAAACAAACTATTGTCGTTTTATTAAAGAAGTCAGGCAGTAACTGGCCTTTTTCCATCGTTCTGTGAGCATCCTGGATCTGGTTTTACTCTGCACACGGCATGAGTCTACAATCAGCAAGGCACAGTGAAAGGAGTTGGTTACCTCGCCTGCAGCTCCTCATCTAACAGCTCTCTGTACCTGCTACTTCTTTTTCCATTACACCCTGCAATATTTCAAAATAATCCACTCTCCTAAAATGCCAAAAATGACCGTTGTCTTGTTTTTGCAGACGCGTTTTTGATGAGCAATAGGAGTAAATGCTACGCTGACTGACAAACACATTGCATTTCCTGTGACTAATTCGTAATAAAAGTCAACTCGTGTTTCGCCAGTTAAATGCTTTTAATGTGAAACCGCAGCAGAATGAAATGTTTGGTTTGCATTAGCAGTAAATTAATACAGCATTTTTTCCAGGACTGTCGCCACAGACAAAGTTCCTGATACTACAAATATATAAATGTTCAGTGGGCAATAGGCTCAATCACCATATTATGTTACCGGCTATAGATAGTAACTTAATGGACGTTTATTTAAAAGAAAATCTTTGAGATTGCCACTTTAAACTTTTGATAAATCATATCTAAAGCTGTTATTTTCCGAACTTTAACTTTGATTGCTGCTTATTTAGTTATTAATGTTTAATGTTAAGAAATCATTAACATGTTTTTAGGGCATTTTAAAATTACAGACCCTCTACTGTCTTCCACTCTCACACTGAGCGAGTGTAATTGATGATAATAATGACAGGTACTGTGAACATAGTTGAATTTTATAAAACAAATCACTCCCATTAATCACTTTGCAACAGGAAGTAATATAATTTTTAAAAGGGTTCTGACTATTTTTAAAATTAAAAACAACCTTTAAACATTTATAAAAATTACACTTTTCAACATACTTCTTATGCTCCTGTCAACGGCATCAGAATTACCTATATGAGTTACTTTTAGTCTGTCTGCATTCCTTTAAGGAAGACAAACCGTATTTCTGGACATAAATTACTGGAACACATATTTAGATAGAGGGAGCATAGAGTAGGATTTGATACTTTTCTTCAAGAGAAACTTCTACTGGATTTTGCAGAATAAAGTGTCCAGGAGGTCTGAAAAGAAGGCTAGAGAAGTAGTGTCTGTATACCTTTAAGGCAGATGGCATGAACACAAAACAATATTATAATGGATTCCTGCAGTTGAAATGCGAAGCAATGCGAAGATAGAATTACAACGGCTAATGCTTCTATATATTGCTGTCAGAGCCGTGGAGCATTTTCATTTAATAGGAACAGAATCAAGAGCTACGAGGGACTGCTGTCTCAGCATCACAGTTCACACACACACACACACACACACACACACACACACACACACACACACACACACACACACACACACACACACACACACACACACACACACATACAAATACTATGTTTAATTATGCTGTTAAAGGCAGATGATGTATTAGTTTGTGAGGTTAGTCTGACACCATCCCTATTAAACATACCTTCATTATCCCTACTTCTTATCCTCTTGTACTTTATATTCATAATTAGTAAGAATGAGTAAAGTCGATGAATACCCTCAAGAAATATAAATAAGCTAATGATAGGCATATTTATATGTCTTAGATAAGGGAAAAGGTATCCTAGTGGATATTTGTAGGGAAATAACTGACTAGTTATGCTGCACTGTATATTGGCTCATTTGTAGCCCAATTTTTTGCTGCAATTAAATTTAGTATACTATATAGTTAATATTGTGTAACTGTTTGTAATATAATTGAAGCTGCTAGACACTAACTGCCCAGCACCAAACAATAGACAGACAAATTTAATGACAAGCTGGTGAACATAGTAGAGAATTTGGCAGAATAAAGATATTTCCCTCAGGAACAAACTAGATGCAAAGCTAGGCAACTGTTTGCTAATATTTTCACCATAGTAAGTGTAGTATAATATGTCAGTGTTCTGTTCACAGCTTGTTGCACTGGCCCCAAGGGGCCAAAATTCAATGCAGGTTTAGTTAAGCTAAAGTTTGGTAAGGTGAAGGAACAGGAGAGTTTTAGCATAACTTTTAACACTTTTTGAAAGATGAGAAAAGTTTTGGCGAGATTGGCTAGTTGATATCCTGCTGATGCATATGAACATGATGAAAAACACATTCAAAAAACATGGTGTTACATTGCTAAAAGTGTAAATGGTAAATGGACTGCACTTATATAGCGCTTCTCTAGTCTTATCGACCACTACATGTCACATTCACCCATTCAGCACTTTCCTATAAAAACAGCATTTCCTATACACATACACATTCATACAGCGATACATCGGGGGCCATTTGGGGCTCAGTATCTTGCCCAAGGACACTTTGTCATGTGGACTGGAGGAGCCCGGGATCAAACCGCCAACCTTCCAGTTAGTGGGTAACACACTCTACCTGCTGAGCTACAGGGTATGGAAGATAAATTTCCATCACAATCTAAAGATAAAAACTAAGTTCAACTGTAATTCAATATGTTGTATACCACAAGTTCATAGCACTAACCCTAAACCAAACCTGGCCTACATTTAAGTATACAAGTAATGTATTCATTTTATTGATAATATATAAATCAATTGAAAACATAAGAGTAAGCACTAAATTATGAAGCCACTGGTTGTTTTGGTTTTTGTTTTCATATCCAACATGCTGGAGCACAGAATCAAAACAACAAAAGAATATGTTTCACAGTCTTACTACTTCCACATTGCACTGTATGACTAACATCATGTCTCAAGTGAGAAAATGAAAAGCCACAGCAGCTCTAAAGCCAAATGATGAGTCATCTTATATGCAGCTAAGTCTGTCACTTCTTTGTGTATACAGTCGTAAAAATAAAAGAGAATACAAACTGCTTTGAAATAAGAAGGACTTTTTTTCTCTGTTGGAATATGGTTGCTAATAGAAAAGCATAACATCTCTCCAAAATGAGCAAATATGTGTCTCTAGTAAACAGGTTCCAACAATAACAATCAGTTATTGTATACTGCATATTAAGCTATTAGTATGCAATTTTAAAATCTATGAATAAAAATAAAAAATAGCTTTGTCTTCTTTATCTTGGACTAGAATTACCACCCCGTGGTTGTATGCCTCCGCCAACCAATCAAATTGCAGTTTACATCCATGTATATCCAGACTCATATAATATAGTGTATGTAGTGCAGACTTTGAAGGAATTTATTGAAAAGTTTTACATGTATTTTGTCATAATTAGTGTATGAATTCTTGAGTTATGGCCAAAAATGTGTTTTGTTAGGTCACAGTGACCTTTGACAAATGACCATGAAATTCCTTCAGTCCAACTAGATGTTTGTGCCAGATATAATGAAATTCATCCCAGGCGTTCCTTATGTATCGCAATGACGAGAATGGGAGAATGGGATGGACATACGTACAGATGGACGGATGGACAACCCAAAAACATAATGCCTCCGGCCGTAGCTAGCGTGGAAGCATAATAAAAAATAAAATCCAAAAAACACATTGGGAGAAACAGACAGTGACACTGACCGGAGACAGCCTGTGGCGTTGCGGAGGACCTGGGAAGAGTGTAGGTGCAGCTTGCGGTCCTCCTGTGTATGTGGGGAGGTGTCCCAGCCCGAGTGAGGGATAATCACAGCATTAGTCAGCACTGCCAGGGCATCCTGGATGATGGGCATCTTCAGGGCATCGCATGACGACAGGTTCCACAAAACACCTGCAGAGGACGGCAGGGAGAGAGGAGATGACAACCAATGCAGAGTGAGAGGAACAACAGAGGAGGCATACAGGAAGGGAGACAGACACAAAGACAACTCCAGGCCAAAAACCACTTAAATATTTAGTAGGTTTTAGTGAGCAGCAACACAGACAGTTACAGTGTGTACGTGCTGGATTTACAGCTGTCTGAAAAGCCAGACATATGTTCTCAAAATAAGTACAATAGACTTTTTTTGTGGAAGACATTTTGACATGTCACAGTAGAAAAAGCACAGATGTAACTAATAAAATTAATGATGGCTGAATTCTGTTTAGCTGTTTCAGTTTCAGGCTCCTGATATTGTGCATGCTGACTCACTGTCATAGCTTACTGGGATACTTAAGTAGAACGCAGCAATCATTAATGTTATTAGTAACACCAAGACTGGATTACCAACCAGGCAAATTGGACAACCACCATGGGGCACTGGAGCCATAGGACCCCCCAAAGGCCCCGGGTTCGTTTTGTCGAAGAGTTTGTGGTGTGACAAAAACACAAGAAAAGATCTGCTCAGAGTAATTTCCAACAAAGAATCACTTCCAAAAAAGCATAGTCATGTCTCTAAGAGGTCATGCCTCTTAAAGGCATGACTATCTTAAACGGTTTTCTGTAACCTTTAAATTAAAGGCATAGTCTTAATGACATTTGTGTGGATAAATTCAGGTACCCAACAAAAGCAGGAAAAATGTTGATATTGAATTAGAAATCAAAGATAGTACTGTCAGTGAGACAATGCTTTAAAGCCCTCATTGTATGTCTTGGTAACGTGGATATGGTACTGTTGACTGTGATATACTCTATTGGAAAAATGTGGCGTCATCCTCTTGCTGCTGTCCTTCTTTCATAGAGCCTTACAGATTTTAAAGGCTGCATGCTTGGAAAGCGCCACAATGTGGAGACTGTCCTTGGTGGGGGCCGATTTGGTTATCCAATACACACAAGACTGAGACTGAAAAGGCAGTGGTCATCAAGGTTAATAAGAACCACCCTGCAATCATTTGTAGGGCATGAGAAGAGATTGCAGTTCTGATGTGCCTGAAGGGTCTGGATCCAAACACGTGCTTAATCATGAGGTGGTGGGACCTTTTTCTTTGATAAAGGCAACATTTGTCTAAACTTTGAACTGCTGGATCAGAGTCTGTGCGACTTGATGGAGGAGAGAAGTCACCAGAATCTGTCCATGAAAGAGCTGTGCCCAAAAGTCCCTCAGTTAGCCACAGCCAACGATGGGTATTGGATATTGTACATGCAGACCTCAAACCGGACAATATAATGGTTGTGGATTGCCAGCGGCAACCACTTAAAGTGACACTGATTGACTTTGGCCTGGCCCATCGTGAGTCTGCTGTTCAGCCTGCTGTCTGTGTGCAGATCATGTAGCACAAAGCACCAGAGGTCATGCTGCACATTCCCTTCACAGAGGCCACTGATGTGTACTCTCTGGGTTGTGTAGCTGCAGAGCTGGCTACTGGATACCCAATCTATCCTCATGAGACCGATTACAATATGCTAATATTTATTGTGGACCCTCAAGGTCAACCAGCTGATCACGTGCTGAACTGTAGAATAGGAACCTACTAGTTGCACTAACAGAGGAACATTCAGCAACTCTGGAGACTCAAGACCCCTGAAGAGTGTGCCTTTGAGACTGGGTACTACTCACAAGACATGTTAAAGTGTGTCCTTAAGCAGCTGATGGTGATGAACTGGGGACAACAAAGCGACCAGTCTCTATTTGTGGACACGGTTAAGGATGCTGCAGCTGGATGCCGACCAGCATATTAAGTTCTGCGGCATCCTTTCTACACATGCAACCTTTCTGATGTTGACACCGGCATACTAAACAAAACCCTGATACTGGACACTAAAGAGGACTTTGCGAGGTTGAAGCAATGGGTCGAATTTGCATTACCAACTGGTCAACTACAAAGTGGGCAACTTCTCTGTCCCAGTTTACTGTGTGGCAATTAGTTTGTGGTAGTTAACTGATTCATAAAAACTAAAATGTAAAGGCTTCAGCATATCTATCCAACCTTGAGGCCCTGTCTATTGGAGAGGCCCTGGGTCAAAGTCTAGTTTTAATAACTTTAATGTTACAGTTGATATAATGCTTACAGGGTGCATAATCTTAAATAAATTTGTATTTAATCAAAGTTGAACTGAATTTTGATTTTACATCACTTTTTGTGTGAGGTGTTACAAACTATAATGATACTCCAGCTGTTGTTTTTCAAAATAGGATAAAGTTGTTTTGTTTTTTTGTTTTTTTCATGTTAGTGGGAAAAGTATGTGTAAACCTAAGCCCTCAATGTTTCCCTTGGCAGTGATCTTTTGAGGGCTGGATCACCAGAAGGTATGCTGTAAGGCATGACCTGTGTGGTGCAATAGTCACTGGAGTACCTCATAGCCAAATATATCCTAAGAATGTTGATTAAAGAATTTTTTTCCCCCTATATGCATGATTACTTGTAATTTAAACTGTCTGTTCCTTTATAACATTAAACATTTGAGGACACCCATCACAATGCTGAGCTTGTATTTCAGTTGTATTTCTTGGAAAGTAGTAGCTGAAGAGCTAGGCTAACTAGCCTCCACTCTGTGTGAAAGCTAGTTAGGCAATCTTGCTAACATTAGTACTGATTCCAACAGACATTGGTTTTTGCTCATGTTATTTTAACACCTCCAGAGTCAACAGCAGCTCCTGCACACTCGGCACTGTGTTCATCCCCAATTATGATGCGGAGGTTTGAACTAGCAATCGCTGTCTCTCCTTTATGGGTCCAGATATGGTGATGACCAAATGACCAAACTGCTTGTTAATGGGTTAATCTTGCCCTCTATAACACCTGTTTTACAGTTGACTTTTTCTTTTACTATTATTACAGATTATGTCATTATATCATTTTCAAAATGAATAATTGTATATTGTTCTTTGGGGATTTTGACTGAAAATTTACAGATCTGTAATGTCATGGTGATAAAATAATCACAAAATGGGCAGACATACACACAAGTACACCAATAGACATGCAACTGCCAATTATCACCCTGCATCTTACACGGGAGTGATGCATTTCAAATGCTGTTCTAATATTTCAAAACATATCCTTTTATTTATTGCTCAAGGTCGCCACAGTGCTGCCGTAATTAACATATAACAAGGTAAAACAATTAAGAGGAGCACTGAAAGCTGTAAATCACTTACACAAAATTCCATTATACCTCTCTCCTGTTCTTAATCCCCACCTGAATTGAACATACAGTGACTAGCCAACCAAGAAAATGGAGTGAGTTCTCTCTTGCCTGTTGCTGTTCACTCCCTTTTCCATTTGCCACACACATAAACACACACACACTGGCAATAGACAAAGCTCTCTGTTTAAGCCTTTCAAGAAAAGGACGGAGAAGGTAAGAGGCGAATCATCACAATTTGCTGGAAAACACTTTGATTTCTTGAGTGGTTTCACACACACACACACACACACACACACTTACACGCGCGCGTGCGCAAAGACACACAAAATGTGATCACCTTGAGGTTCTACACAACACATCAGAATTCTCGTTGACCTTCGTCTTGCAAGGTGTCCATGTCTATGTACTCATATAATTATATGTTTGTGCATTTGAGAGTGTCCACCCTGAGTCATATCTGCAATTATCTACCCCCTCCTTTGTTGTAATTACAACTGTAGTAGTGGTAAAACATCCTATCCTTAGATCTGTGTGTGTGTGTGTGTGTGTGTGCGTGCGTGTGTTTGGAATAAGGCCTCCTGTCTTTGCCGCTGTGTTGTTCACCCTCGGCTGAACAGCCACTGTGCAATTACAGCTTCTGTTATCTGTCTTTGTGAGTTTGTATGAATTTGTTCTTGTGCGTGTACATGTGTTTGTGTGTGTGCGCGTGTGCATCTAAGCCCCCTCGACAAATTAGTCTTAACTCTGTCAGCCGTTTGGTGTGTTTATGTGGGGTGTTAAGGCAGCAGTGTCTGTTTGTGGTCAGAAGGAGTTTCTAAATGTCTAGCTTCTGGCTTCATGATGGTAATTAGCAGGGATTGTCATGTCAGCAAAAGTGTCTTCTCTCTGCCTCATATTATCTCCTACTCAATAGGGCAAAGAAGGCGTGCTGGGTTTTTGATAACCTTGACATTCAATGTGAAACATAATGATTCTAGCTGACCTTAATTTCCACGTCTGTGAGTCAGCGAATGTTGGTGTGTTCTTTTCCAGCGTTTTCCCCCCACAGTATTAGAAATTAAATACTCCAATGTGAACTAGTGTTATTATTCTTTCTAGGAACACTGACATTTCAGTAAATAAGCTTGCTTGCTTTCTTACCTACAGTTATATGAGAAGGTAGATTTTATCGCTGTGTGTACGCCGTTAGCTTAGAGTCAAGTCCATGACCTGGGGAAACAGTGAAAAAATACCACTTCCAACAACTCCAAAAATGTTACTAGCAAACTACTCTCTATTTCATTTGAAAGTAATCTGGGTTTTGTTCAGTCATGGCAGAGTAAAGCTTGGAAATTGGTTGGGAATATCAACATTTTCCTCAGATGTATTATAAAATTATGAAGAAAAACTCTATACGACCAAAATTACAATATATTCTATTAATTTACTGTCCAACAAAAAATTAACTTCCATGGCCTCCACCATTTCTGAAAACGCCAGCCAACATGTCACAACTCTTTCACAAAATTCCGATGTCGTGGATACCACGAGAGGAGGCATTAATATGGACTCTTCTCATGAGCACAGTAAACACGACCCCATTTGAGGGCAGCACAGGGCAGAATAGCTTTGGTATGATTGGTCCAGGCTTCAAGATATCCATTCATACTTGCTCTACCCAAATATAATGGAAGTGAATTAAATTATTATTATTATTATTTGTGGTGCAAACAGCATTGAAAAATTCCATTTGACAAATTCCCCATCAATATGTCTCTCCAGAAACACTGTCCCAGTTACTCTGGCTAATCCAGAACATGCTGTCAACCGCCCCTATGTACAAATGTGTTCTGTAGATTATCCAGAGTAATTGGGATATTGTTTTTTTCTGGAGAGTCATGTTGCTTTTAATTTTTTAACTGTAACTGCATTTCTGCACACAAAGTGAGAAAATGGGCTGGTTTGTCACTTGTGTGAACCAACCCTTAAAACCTAAATTCTTACTGTGCCATTACAGCATAAACACTGCCGCAGAATACATGTTCTTACGGAGCGTAATTTTTGCATACTGTTGTTTTTAGTAGTAGTTGCCAGTGTAAACCTGTTCGAAGGAAAGGAGTGTTCAGGAGTGTGCTCATACTGTGTGTCAGTTGCATTGATTTTAACAGTAAAACCACAAGTAATAACCATATATTGTGTATGGTAAAATGTAATGTATGACACATGATGTCATGTTGCAGCTGCAAGAAAAAGAAGATTTTTTTATTATCTTGAGTAAAGTCAGCTGTGTGCCAGCATCACGCCTTGCTGTGCAGAGTATGACATCATCTCCCTGAGGTGAAAGGCTGCCAGATTTTATCTTTGATCTGAAACGCACTCACAAACACACTAACTGTACTCTCACATTAATGCCTGCTAATAAACATAAACATGAAGGCAAGCACAAAAACACACGCATCCTAGGTCTATAGAGTACACACACACACACACACACACGCACACACACATAGCCACACATACACACAGCCATGAGTGTATGACGGATAAGGGAGGTTAATTGCCTCAGCCTTACATCACGAGTGGCAGCAGGAGGTTATGAATGCACTGTTATATGGACGGAGGGGAAATGAATATATTGGCTATCTCTCTGTCTCCGAAGCCATTTCCATTCTCTCATTTGCACTGTACTTCATTCCCCTGTCATATTTCTCTCTTCTGGAACATTGAGGAACATCTTTTTCTTTGCCGCTTGATCTCTATTTTTTTTTGGGGGGGGGGCTCCTGTGCGTGTGTGAACCACTCTGAATTTGAGACTTTTAGAAAGAATTCCCTATTACAAATTCAGAAAGGAAGTGGTTATTTGTGTGTGTGTGTGTGTTTTTTTTGTTTTTTTTGTTTTGTTTTTATGCTGGATATCACAAAATTAACTGTGAACTTGTTGGGAGTTAAATAATAAATGTAGTCACCAGAGGGTAGGTTTTGACAGCTATAAAAAAAAAAGATGCGACTAAAGCTCCAAAAAATACAAATACAACATCTCTGTTGGTCTACACAGAAGAGGTTGTTCTTGGTATCCGTAGCCAAATTTCAACTATACATCATGGGGACACGAATGTCGAGTAATCCAACTCCTGCCAAGGGGTCAATAAGAAAAAACACTTTAATGGTATACTCAAAATCCATACAAAAAAAAAAAAAAAAAAGAACTGTTGTCAGGTCTCAAAATGAACACCATGCATGTTTGCCTACTTGCAGCCTGGGAAAGCATGTTTTCAGACTTTTGTGTATTTTTGTGTGTACCAATAACAAATGAAAAAGCCAAAATTCTCAGACCTAATAGACAATCTATAACCACAGTAATTACTGTACGTCTCAACACACAGTTTGTGGTGTAGGCACCTTCATTAAATGCTTGTATCCAAGGTACATGCGCAGCATTTATAAAGAGCCCACACTGATGGTTTGACCTTGAGAACAGCAGGGTGCCATTGTGATAAGAGTGACCGACCTCTTCTGACAGGAACTCTGAGCGTGCCATTTGGGTGGGTCTGTAGAGGGCTGATGAGGCCTTTAAACAGCTCAATGGATGAATCAGTTGTCACCTTTTTTAATTGCTGTCATCTTCAGGCAGGAAAAAATGCCTGAGTATGCCTGAGTAGAGGGAGCGCTCGAGATCACTGGTGTCACACCGAGCCAGCTGCCTGGCAGCTGAAAATGAAAATGTCCCTGCTCACATTTTTATTCCTTATATACAGATAAGATATTTTATAAGCAGTGTGAACAGTGAACGGCCACAGAAGGCTGCATTTTTCTGAATGTGTATTGTTAAATGGATATGATCAGATTCAGAGGCAAGCACCCATCTGACAGTTTGGTTGAATAACAATTCCACTGATGTAAAAAAATGATTTTATTGACTGAATAAATATATGTTATGACCTACTTGTTCAGTTTATTCGTTAGAGGGGAGCGTTATGCTGGAGAAATGAGGAGAAAAGTACGTGTAAGATATCACAAACTAGTATTTCAAGGCCTGTATAATAGTCATTGATATTTCTACACTACGTCACTGAGTTATGGTGTTTTCATGATATTGTTTTAGTAGAATATTAATGTTGTCTATTCTCCTGCTTGGCTTTATGTTATTATTTTTTTCCCCCAATTTAAATCATGTCTCTAATCTAAATGTTCTCAGAGCAAAGGAGAAGATATGTTTGTCAGTTTCATGTGTCTATTAATAAAAAAAACGACATCGCACAGTTAAGGCCATGTAACGCCAAAAATTGATATTTTTGTTAGCACATTAGAGAAACTTCATTTGCAGTCCTGCTATCAGTTGTTTCACCGATTGATTATCCTCTAAAAAGAAAACTTGGTGTCAGCTTTGCTTTTTTTTTTCATAATGGTGTGAACATAAATCACAGTTAATTACTTGGTCCACACAGCCCTATAGCTATATATTAATGAGCTTCAGTTAGGGCTGCAGCTATTTTCATTATTGATTATTCTGCCAGTTATGTTTTTTTAATAATCAATTGATCGTTTGGTCTATAAAATGCCAAAAAAAAAAAGTAAAAAATGCGTATTATAATTTTCCACAGAAAAGGTGACACCTTCAAATCTCTTGTTTCGCCCGACCTACAGTAAAAATCCAAAGACACTCAGTTTACTATCGTGTATTAATGAAGCTATCCTCACATTTAAGAAGTTTCAAACAGCATATGTTTGGCATTTTTTTGACTCATAAAGTATTTAAACGATTATGCGACCATCAAAATATTTGCTGATTAATTTTCTGATGATCAACTATCCAATTAATCAACTAATCATCAACTAGCCAAAAAAAAGGTTCTACACCTCCACTGTTACGTGTGTTAACTTATTCAGTCATTACATCTGACTTTGACCTCAGTGTTGCATGTATGTTGCTGACATACTACAGTACTACTACTACTACAGTACTTTACATGCATTTAGAGGTAATATCAATTTCACCAGTCTGGTGTTAATGGATGGAAACATTATTTACCTGTAAATAAACAGACTGAGAATTAAAACTTTTTTTTCCCCTGAGAAACTGCATCATTACTCCTGTTTAAATGAACTGAAAAAAGGGGTAAATGAGCACAGTATAACTCAAAGGAGCACAGCTGCTGTATGTTTGTATCATTACCTTTGGTTATATGGCATGTTAGCTTTGTATACTCAAGCCCTTTTTGTATGTTTATAGACAAATGTCTATTTAAGTTATTTTCCATGTTTTCTTTCTTTTCTTGTGTTGACTTTTATATATTTGCTTCACAAATGATTTTTATGAAATAGACAACTATCAGTTTTCAGATGTTTTGGTTTTGGTGTTTGTGTGTTTTTTTCAATCAGTTGTCTGTATGTCTGTCTATGTATGAAAGTGCCGTATGTTGCAATCAAACCAATAATTCACCAGAGCTAGGGAAAAGAAACAAACGAAAAAAAACATGCTGGATGACTTCCTGGCACAAACCCTGGACAGTTTTAATTTTGCAAATAATCAATTTTTAACATTTTTTACAGTACTTTTACTCTTTCAAGCTGTCATTCTCCATCTTTTTGCGTTGCCTAAACTGGATGAGCATTGTAAGTGGAATGCATCCAGACTGCGGAGAGTTCCCATCCCAGTGTGAGCCTGACAACTTCCATATCTGCTTCTGAAGAGCTGACACCAACACGAACAATCCAGGCCTGTCGCTTACGATGACGTGTGCTGCTGTGACTGGTTGAAAAAGTTGCATTGTAATGACAAGTGGAACCACAGCTACTGTGGATTTTAAAAGGGAATAAAGAAGTTAAGGAAAGCCCAGGGCTCTATGAGTCAGAGAGGGCAGATATTATGTTGTTAGTATTTCTCTCCAGCTCAACTTAAGCTCTCTTCTTCAAATAGGTATCAACATGACTTGACTTTGAGGTTCACAAAACTAAAAGAAAATCTCTCTTTATAACAGATAAGGATTTTTTAAAAGTTCTTTGAGAATAGAAATTGATATATTAGTACATTTAAAGTTTTTACATTCCAACTAATTCATCAGTGGTTCATAAATGAGTTCTTAGCCCATGTTAGCCGGGATCGGTACCTGTTGATCAACGCTGAGACACAAACACTCTGGTCTGCTGTGTTTCTGCAGACAAATGCATCACCACAAAATCACAGAGTTTCCTTCGGGCCAAAACAGTGAAGGATAACAAGCCAGAGCTACATGTACTCTCCAAAAAACCCTGCTCTTCAAGTAACAGTCGGAGACATTCTCACATAGTTGCTTTATAAAGCGATAGTAATGCAACCCACGCCATTCAGCCACAACACTGAAGCCAGAAACTGATTTTAATGTTGTATATATCTATATCAATATATATAGATATATATTTATATATATCTGTATATGGCCTCCTCTCTCTGTATTGCTGCATCTGGGCTGCAGAGGTAGAGTTACTATGTGCTCTTTTAGCTTGATTCCCTCCAAAATAATCATCTTTAGTTGTGATTAGGGAAGAAAAAAAAGAGAGAGCAGTTATTAACCCAAAATGAGGGAGAGAGACTGAAGAGCAGAGGGCAGCAACCTTGTTTGTGACTTTTTTTTTCGCCATCAAACAAACTGTACACGTGAGAGAAAGAGTGTGTGTGTTTGTGTGAGCGCAGCTGAACCTGTAGCAAGCAAGGCAGGCAGCTTGACTTCCCACTGTGATCCTGATTCGAAATGCTCACCAGAGAGAGAGGAAGAGGCAGGGAGGGCAGGCTATACAGAGAACGAGTGAAAAAAGGGAGACAGGGAAAGGCAAAGAGGACAGGAGAGAGACAGGAGGAGAAGGGGAGACCAATTACGAAAACCTTACCACAGTGGGATAGAGAGGGAGAGTTATTTCCTCTGGGTCTCTGAGAGAGAGACAGAGGAGAGAGGAGGGCACGGTCTGTCTGCATCCGGTCGGTCGTTCAGCTGATTAATTTGTGACAGGAGGGATTTCTGTGCTCCGTGCTTTGAATTGCTGCTCTAATTTATATGGTAATCTTCTTTAAGACTCTAACAGCATACAAAAAACCTTTTATTTCCATCTCAGCTAAGTCTACACCCTTTTCTATACTCACTACACACATATAAATATGCATAAATGCACGCAGCACACATGGGTCACACTCTGGCCCAAATGCAATTGTATGTGGAAAATGTGAGGACACCTATCAATTTCCCTTTCCTGATAAGGTTTTCCTGTGCTGCTAGATCATTAAGCTTGTGTTATTATTCATGACCGCCTCTTATTAACACGAAGAACTCGGAAAATGTTTTTGTCCCTCACCAGAATCTCATGTCACCCAGATGTGAAGTACTGCTGTAAGTAATTAAGAGAGATGGGATAATGGCTCAAGGGCAGCTTTTGTGGGATACAGGGACAGTGTGGTTTGGGAGAGTTTTTCAAGGACGGATAATAATCTGGAGGTAACAGCTGAATTGGACACTCAGCAAGCTAAGCTTCCATTCACATCATGTGTGATGGAAAGTAACAATGGGAAAGATTCCAATGTTTACAACTTGGAAGTGTTCAAATCATGGGACCACTCAAGACAGCTGTGATTGCAGAGTTGGTGTGTCAGGACTAAATAGTCTTTGAATTGAAAAATAGTACTATTGTTAATTATTATTATAATTATTTGGCTTACACAAGACATCCATATTTGTTTGCTTTCTCAGCGCCAGGTCGGACATGTCGGAGCTTTCAGAAAAATCTGAGAAATCGTAATTATAATTTGGATGTTGCAAACCAAGTCCATATCACCAGACAAGAACGTTGATATTGGACGCTTCTCCAAAAATCTGAAATATGTTCAATGACAGACAGAGCTGACAGAGACTGCAGGCAGAGAGGTGAGGAGTACTGCAACTGTGGAAAATGCACTTCCACTGCCCTTCCCCCCCTGGCTTATCAGACCATAACCCGGTGCTTCACCGTCCCACCTACACACCCATCATCCAGCAGCCTGTTACCACAACAACTGTGAGGAGGTGGTCACGGGAAGCTAATGAGACTCTGCAGGGATGTGTTGAGGCCACAGACTGGAATGTACTCTGTGAGCCCCATGGAGACGACATGAACTCCATGACAGAATGCATAGCACAGTATGTAAACTTTGGCAACCTGAAGGAGCTGCTGAACAGGAAGAAGAGAGCAATCAAGGATGGGGACAGAGACCGAATGAAGAGCATGCAGAGGGAAATGGAAGTGAGGCTGAGGGGAAGCTGGAAAACTGGCTCCAGCAAAACAGCATGTGAGATGTACGCTCTGGTATGAAGAAGGTCACAGGTTTCAAGGATACAGAGAATAAAACTGAGGGAAACCTGGACAGAGCCAACGAGCTGAGCATGTTCTTCAACAGACTCAGCACAGGACCCCCACCTGCCCCCCTACTCCTCCTCCAGCCACACAGACCCCCACACCCTCCTTGCCCCCACAGCTGCCTCCCTCTCACACCTCCCCAGTGAATAATATCATGGACTTCAACTTCTACCATCATCCCCTGCCATCACTCACAGGGTGTGCTGTATCTCTGTCTATCCCTCTCTCTCTATATATATATAGATACATGCATAAACTTCAGCACTATTCTTCAGCACACTATAGTATATTATATTACCAACATTGTACAGTATATCTTCACCTATTCAGCACACAGTATAGCTTTGGTTCTATGTCTAGTCTCTATTTTATTGTATTATTTATAATTATTTTTTATTTTTATACTTTACTGAGTCTATTTGGTTATTGTATAACATTTAGCCTTTATTTGATTCTTATTTATATTTACCTCCCCCCATATTTTATCTATCTATCCATGTCAACTTTTTGTTAATTATAACATCCAATTCCAAAGTTTTAAAAATTCTGGCTTTTCCCACTATCTGCTCATTCTAACTACATTATTCTTAAGGTGAAGATTGTGCTTGGGTGGAAGTATGGTTAGAGTTAGACATGTTATACTCCCATACAACACGCCGATCTCTACGCCATTACTTTCTGACTCGCTACACGAAGGGCACACTACTTCCTGTATTGGCACTGAACCTTGGCACTGATTGTAAATCCTGAGGTGTAGAGTCCTTCATTAAGGACATAATTCCTATTGGCACTGGCTGCAGAAACTGGTCATTACTGTAACTCCTACATGACATTAACGCAGCATACAGTAAACCCAATAAAACTGGGAACACGCCTTAAGATTGAAACCTACAAAGACAGCCTACTCATAACTATAACTTTCCACAGCATACTCAGATTTTTTAGTCTGGACATTCAGGGAGGAGCACATATTTAACAACTGAGGACAACACACTCAGACAGACTGTGATTGGGGTTGCCTCACTGGACGACCCCTGAAATGTTGCCTTAAATGAGTACTTGCATGTTTATGGCATCATGCACAAATCGGATTATAAAATAAATCTCTCTCACAGAACACCTCACAAGTTAAATAAATAATAAATAAATAAAATAGATTTTTGTAAAGATCATAATTATAATCAGTCCTACCAGCATGTTCTAGTATGCAGGGGGTCCAGGCTTGACTTTTTCCTAATCTCACACGATGACACTAGCTCTGTTTTCTAGATTTGGGAAATTGATATCTTGTTCTAGAAAGCAGAAATAACATGGTTTCTGACATGTCAAGACATGAAAATGACCATGCTCCTTACGGAAAGATGTTTTCATGAGCGTGGGTAAGAAAAAATCAATTTTTCTCATCTGGCTCCTGGATTGGAATAAATCCCAAGGGATTCTGGACGTAGATCAGTTTGAGTGAGAGTGGTATTCTTCTTTTAGCTCTGTCTCGTCTCCATCCCAATCCAGAGGTGAAAGTTCTTTTACCGTGGCCATCAAAAACAGCCTACAGCCATGTTAATGGCAATTAGAAAGAAATTGCCAAGATATACATAGTAAAAGCCGTGAAAAACACTGGTATAGGCTTCGCTGGTAATCCTTGGATTCTTTTGGCAGTGAGTTTATAACCTAGACCTCAGTGGGTTTAGAACCTTGAACTAATGAATCCTTTTTTACGATGCGGATGATATTTGTTTTTACTGACAGAAGATACAAACCTGCTGTGGATACGAGTGCCGTGTAGCCCATTCCACAGAAGCTCAGTTTGACAAGTTGACGGCACTTGATGAGTGCTGGGAAGCAGGCATGTGGTAAACAATACTCTCCCGTGTGTGTGTGTGTGTATATGTGTGTGTGTGTGTTTTTTCTGTGTGTGTGTGTGTGTGTGTGTGTGTGTGTGTGTGTGTGTGTGTGTGTGTGTGTGTGTGTGTGTGTGTGTGTGTGTGTGTGTGTGTGTGTGTGTGTGTGTGTGTGTGTGTGTGTGTGTGTGTATGGGCGTGTATCTATTTGTGGCCAAGTGTAAATGGCAAAGTGAATGTACAGTACAGTGTTTTGTGTGTGTATAAGTTGATACTGTGTGTGTGGTTGTACATGAGAGGGACCATGTGTGTATCTGTGTGTTTGTGTATATGTATATAAATGGATTGCATTTGTGCATTTGCACATTAGTATGCAGGAATGTACTGTATGTGTACATTAGGGCTTTCCAGTAATATATACTGTGTCTTTCCAAGCCTATTGGCATTTTTCAAGCCAGGAGTTCTCACTTTGAATTAAGCTAATAGCTAATAATTAACCAATTGCATAATTAACCATAAAATGACCTCTGCTGTAATTATCTGATGTTGTCCTTTCATATATGTTCCATAACAGTATTTGATAATATTTGTTGTCCTTCCTCCAGAAAGTGTATTATGTTCTAGTTGGAAAAAAAACAATGCCAACTACCCAGAATATTTTGATGCTTTGTTTTTTTCAGAAAACTCCCTAGTGGTTATATACAGGGCTGTGGCCAGGCATTTAGAAATACCGAGGTCCCTCCAGCACCCCTCTCTCTAAAATTCTGTAATTATGTTTATTTATTTGAACCTTACATCCTTTATAAAGTATACTTTAAGTTTTCTGCAAAAAGTGCTTATAACACTAGTCCTTACAAATAATTAAACTCTAACTTAACTAACGCTAATGACTGTCTCAGAACATTCTCTTTATTTTCTCTATTATTGAGAAGTTGCAGCGATATTTCAAGAAAAAGGTCTAAACACAGTGCCAGGAATATAATTCTAGTGAGCCAACACTAACTCATTTATTTATTCTTTTATTTTGTTGGCCTAAAAGTAGTGAAATTTAAATAAGCTGACTGTGTTATATGTAAAAAGCTTTCAACTTTAGACTGTAGGATTCGCCAAGGTTTCTACAATCCCCTAAAACCCCCAAGTTTCCAGGAAAACTACCAGCGACATGACCTCCGTGTCCACAGCAGAGGCTACAGCCTTGCGACCAGGCCAAAAGGTACCTGTAAGTTCAAATGTCACCTTAGTTTGACCATAATGTGGGAGCCGTGAAAAACACTACGCTATGCTATAACTTAGTAAAAATAGGTTTAGTTACAAAGTAGAGTTCAAATATCATTTAAAATTTAAACCTTTCCGGAGTAAGTGTACATCATCAATGAAACACTGAAAAAAGTAGACTATTGAAGAGGAACATGCATTGAAATGACCATAACAGCAAATAAGTGTGAAACTAAGTAGTTACAACATAGCAGTTAGTGTTGACTACAATACGATAAACTGGTGCAACAGGCTGCTGGTTATATGGAAATGTATGACAATTAATGAGACTGAACTGTAAGCCGCCATTTTAGCATGTAAAGTAGTTGGAAGGATAGCATATTTCAAGGTTGGACATTCAGCATTTAGCTACAGCAGCTGAATGGTAGTGTTAATGGGATTTGGAAAAAGGTGTTTTTGTCTTTCAGTACACATAAAAATCTTCAGAAAATGCACACACAGGCGCACACAGACACGCAAGCAAACGTACAAAAAGCCTTAGGTATTTTTCCTAGGAAAAGGGAGTAGTTTACGGAAAGAATTCCAGTGAAAAGACTGATCTCAATTCCTGATAGTCACCCCTGCTGCTCATTCAGTAACATCAAAGTGTTTAAATTATGGTTTTTACCTGTGAGCAGCTCTCGGATCTCCACATCTGTGGTCTTCCGGAGCAGTCGGACCAAAGCAGGTATGCCTCCGCAGTTCTTCAGGGCGATCTTGTTGTCGTCGTTGGCTTTGCCGTACACCAGGTTTCGCAGGGCCCCGCAGGCGCTGCGGTGGACGTCGGTCATCCGGTGGTCCAACAGGTCCACCAGCAGCTGGATGCCACCTTGCCGCCGAATCTGAGGACAGAGGAGTGAGTGAGGGAGTGAGTGAGTGATGAGGTTACACCATTGGTCGGCTGGCCGAGTGTTGCTCTTTCAAAATGAATTGGCGCAAACAGTTTCTATTGCGTCATCTGGCAATGTTGCCAGTGTTGGGGGCGTTTACTAGCAGTGTTGCCACCTTAGCACCTCTGTCGCTAGATTTACTGACTTTTCACATCCTTTTAGCAACTTTTCTTCACAAAAGCACCTAGCGACAAATCTAGCAGCGTTTTTGAGCAAACCTTGGCTACTTTCTGTAGAAGAGAGTCGCTAGGATTGCCCTGCGAGTGCGCTCTATGCCTCTCTTATGTGTCTTGTTCAATTGACTCATTCATACTTGTTCCGTTGTCTGACACCAGAAACAGAAAAACATGTAAATGAGAACAGCTTCAGTAGCAATTCAGCTGTATTAAAATACTGTATATGTGAGCACAGAGAGTAGAAGATAGATAAAAGGCCGTCCAGCCATACACCAGGTTTTGACCTAGTCTTGTTATTTAAATGCCAGCCACTGCACTTTCTGTCCGTGTTTGTGCCTCTGTGTGTGTGCTGCCCTCCCTCCTTTCTTTGGTGTAGACAAAGAGAGAATCTAGGGCCAACTGCCTCCTCTGTATAAAAACAAAAGAGACATTTTAGTGAAAGAGATTGTTTGGAGACAAGGCAGTTAGAACATTGTGTCTCTGGTGCCCCAAATAAAGTTATGAAGCCAATTTCCGCTGATTCACTGTGGGTAAAAACCTGGACACTGACTATCTTGAAACTAGATGTTAAAATGGGTGTTAGCGCATGGTAGGCTGTAATTAATGTTATGCCAAAAATCAATAATCACAATTGTAATTAAACTTCATTAGATCAAAACATGCAAACATTATAATAACCTACCTAACTAGCTTTACCTCACTTGACAAGGCAACATATGAAGAGTAATGTGTCTTAGTAAGGACTGCAAATTATTATTACTTTTAAATATTGATGAATATATTGATTATTTATCAGTGTTTTGGATTAATCAAATAATTTTCTACCTCTAAAATGTTGACAAAAGGGATTGCTTTCCAATTGCTTATCAAATATGAAAAATGTTAAAAGACCCAAAGGGTTTCACGTGATAATAATAAGAAATTGGTTAAAATTTGAAATCATTCTGGAGAGGCATCTATCAATTGATTGACTACAATTACTGTCCGCTAATTTTCTTCCAGGTTTGTCTTAACTTAGTGACTCCAAGGAAGAGATATAAACACAATTAATCAAGCACGCCAAACACGTCCTCATGATGTATTCAGTGCTAGGAGAGGGAACCGGCAGTAGGCCATACATATCCCTGAGCTTCCAGTCTATTATTTCACTATTCAACAGACATTTCTCTCAAGGGCAAAAAACAATTTGGCCCTCGCGGTGTAGTTTTCGGCAGCCTTGCTCTAAATACTACCATACTTCATTCTTTCCTACAGTCTCGACATCAGTCATCTTTCTTATTAATCTCTCTCTCACTCTATTTCTAATGCCTTTTGGCTGATTGCTGTTTGAAGAAATTTGTTTGCTCTTGAATCCATGGTCTCTATGGGGATTAATAAAGTCAAATTGAAAAGAATTGAGTTGACATTGAAGAGACAGACGGAAAACAGTTTTCTCCGAGACACAGAGTGACGACGGCTCTAAAGGACAAGAGGAACACAGGAACTGGGCTATATTCAGTGTGTGTAATGACGAGTTAATGCCGTCTGATATGGAGTTTGGTGGAGCTCGGGCAGCCGCACACATGTGGGAGATGTGAATAAAGATATGTCTTGAAACTTCCACTCTTGAGGTGATGTGACACATATACACTCAATTACACCTTCACATATTGCAGCGCAGTGATTATTGAATTTTTTTATGTTAATTGATGTATTCAGCCTAAATTTCGGAAAATTTCACTCATTCAGAGACGCTTCAGGGCATTCACAGAGTAAGTCCTTCTTGACTTCTGCCAAATTAGTTTTAGCCTCTGGAGTCCAGGCTGATTTTGGTTAATTTTTACCAGCTTCCTATGCATTAATGTCTTTGTTTAGCACCTTTTAAACTGTCCTTACTCCACGTGCATGGTATCTTTTTCAGCACAAACCCAGATTTCAGTCTGACTTTGTGGAAATATTGCAGTATTATTTCTCCATTTGTCTTATTTTAAGAAAAGCACACACACACTCACCCACCCACTCTTTATTGAGTACCTCGGTCCAGTGGAATCTTTCTTGTGGTATTCAAAGCACTGAAAAATCCCGCTTGAAAACCTCAACAGCAGCATACCTGTTCAAAAGCAATGTTCCGCCGAACTCTCAAAGCCTATGCACATGAATCAGAAAATATCTGCATACCTCTCTGCGTAGTGGAGGAAATAAAGGGAAAGCATGTTTTTGTGTTTGTTTTGATTAAACTCACTCTTTACCGTCAGTTTAATGTAGGTCGCTAACACTGAGAAAGGATTAAAGAATGCATTTTTTTGGTGTCTGTGTATACATAAGCAACAGGGCGAGTTAGGACCCCCTCAAGCAGAGTTTTGGAATTCAATCGTCCATGTCTGAGGATCCTGTCTATGGGTGCGGTTTCTCCTCAGAGATCAATACCTCAGATTTGATCTTGTTGTCTCCAAAGCAGAGGTGCTGAAGGTAGGCAGCAGCGTTGGATTGGACTGATGGGAACTGATGCTGCAACATCTGGATCACCTCTGGAAGCTCTGGATCCCTCCAGCCAAACTCCCTACAGAGACACAAAGAGAGAAAATACAGTATGTTTTGATGTGTGTGTGTGTGTGTGTGTGTGTGTGTGTGTGTGTGTGTGTGTGTGTGTGTGTTTGTGTGTGTGCGTGTGTGTGTGTGTGTTGGGGCTTGTTTTACTATATTCTTGGGGTAGAATTATGTTTAGGTTGGGCATTTAGTTGTGATGGTTAAGGTTAGGGTAACGGGCCAGGGAATGCACTATGTCAATGACAGGTTCCCACGAATATAGTAAAACCTAGAATGTGTCTGTGTGTGTAGCCGGAGCTGTTACTAGGAAACCTGCCTCCCTACTGTGACGCTGATTTAAAATGCACACTAGAGAAAAAACAACCAGAGAATGACAGAAATGGAGGTTGGAGATGAATAGAAAAAAAAGAAAGACACACATTAAATACACAGATTTGTGCTCTCACTGCTCTATGTGTTGTTTAAATTATTTTCAACTAAAATAGCTGTTCCTTTGGGGTCACTACATTCTGTACTGACATGAAAAATCATAACTGTGTTTTTGTATTTCCTGTCTGGCAGTAGATGAAGGTTTAATAGTGAGACTGCACCAAAGACATTATGCCTGCCAATTTAGATTTTCTTAGTACAGTGGAGGAGGACATAAAACAGGATGCAGAGGAGGAACGAAGTGACGAGGGAAGAGAGTTGGAACAGCAGAGACTGTTGGAGAGGACTGTGTCTCCCTTCTGTCATCATGAGCAACGTGAGATCATTGGACAATAAGACGGACGAGCTAGCGGCCCTGTTGAGGAATCGGAGGGACTTTCCGTGAGTGCGGCGTGATTTGTTTCACAGACACGTGGCTACAGGAAGATGTACCGTATCCCATCGCTACCATCCACAGCTTTCGGACGGTTCGGGCAGATGGGATGGAATGTTTCTGCAGCCCAGACATGGAACTGTTAGACATGGGGCTACATCCATACTACATATCCAGGACACTCCGCACTCCGCCTCGGTTGTTGTCTACATCACCCCCTCCGCTAACCTGGCAACAGTGTGTGACGTCACCCAGACTCTGCACCCCAGCGCTTTCTCCATGCCCCCCGGGGATTCTTCAACTGGACACAAACAGTCCACAAACTAAGTGAAAGTGGGGAGTGTCCCCACTTTCACTTGGACTGCACTACCAGAGGAAACAGGACCCTGGACCTGCTGTATGCTAATCTTAAGAGGCCTGGAGACTCTAACTCACATTACTTTTTGCAAATTTGCATTTGTATATTTTTCCATTCACTTATTGTGTATTTGTTCTTAATACTATTTATAGTACTTTTTTATGTATTGCTTCCTATTGCAAATGTAACAAAGCAATTTCCCTTCAGGGATCATTAAATTTTTTTGTGATACTGATTCTGATTATTTTGTACTGATGGTTTGGGACTGTTTTTATGTTCTGGCTAGTTCCAAAATAGGGAAGTCTCAATGCTATGAAACTCTTATAGTTAAGTTAATGGTAGTTAGATAATTCTGTTCATACAAATTTGTGGCAATAGATTGGGAAGGGCCAAAGATACAGTGAGTTACATAAAATTAGGTTTTCGAAATATCATTGATATTTGTAGCTATGTTAATTCCTAAAAATCCAGCCTTGGAACCGGGTCTTTCTCAACAGTATGTTTCATATGTTCAGATAAATACGGTAGTCTTTTGAAAACAGATCTAATATAAATCTTTATTTACTATTTCTGTTTTATTGCAGCCTTTAACAAACAACATTTCCTATAAACATCACAACAAAAGAGGTGACTTCTTGAGACAGTCAAGGGGTTGTGGTTAGCTCAGACCTGTCTGTAATAACAGCAGGACAGAGAGGACTGAACACTGCAGAGGATTTTAGAAAGTGGAGAGTACAACTGTAAAGTTGAAAAAAAAAAAGAGTTTAGAAGGGAGCTTTGGTGAGCTTTATGGATATGGATGAAATCAAGTTATGATGATGCAAGTCCCCACGTTGCTGTGCTTGTACATTTTCATGGCAGCCTTTTTTTTTGGTTGTTGTTTCAGTTTCTTATAATAACTGCTGTAGAAGACGGCAAATTGTCTTAGAATATGGAAAGTAAACCTCAGGGACAGGCTTCATTTTTTTTCAGAAAGTCTAAGACTGATGAAAGAAAGGAATGAAAGAAATGCAGAATGAGAGACTGCATTGATTTACAGAAGCTAGTGGAACTGAGGCTAGCCCCAATGTGAACTCTCTATAGCAACCTATTATTGTACTTGGTTTTTGAATAATATGCTTAGTAGTTATAGTGTGGGTCTAATGCTTATCATTTATTCTTTATTATGTACAGACTTTTGGCCACGTAGTGTAACCATAGCAATCTTTTCTTGTATAAAGCACCGTCACCCACCGTATGACTTCCAGGCCGAACTGACACTCACAGACAGTGAGTAGCGAGCTAAGCCACAACCTGTTTGTTTTCTTTAAAGTGAGCAACTTTTAGGCTTGGCAAGTTAGACAATCTGATTTAGAACCTTCACCTGCCACCATTTTATTTCTCTGTATTATAGACACACCAACGACTACCCGCCAGTAGTGCTAAATCCATATATATTTTATCACGTGAACCCCAGTTGTCTCCAGCAGTGCCTAATAAACAAAGATGAGGATTCAGTAAAATATCATGATGCATGTACAGGGACAACACCTCAACAACAGGTTCCCCGAAACAAATGTAGACATCAAAGGACCAAAACATAGAGGAAAAACGACCTCATTGCTTCTAAACATAAAAGTGACATTTCACCATTGATTTTATGTATCTTAGGGTTTATAATGTATCAAATGCATTATCTTAAAAAGAGGTAACTTCAGTGGTAAATTAAAGACATAAATATGGCTAGATCTCGTCATCGATTTCTATTTGGCAAAGTTGGCATATCTGGCACATGGCTAATGCACCTGATGCTGAACATATACGACACCTTTTCTGAGCAAAACAGCTTCACTTTGCATTGTCATTGGAAGAAGAATAACAACAGCAGCCATCTTGGATGCACTGTAAGAGCTTCCCCCCGCTGAGACGATGAACCCCTCCTTTTAACCGCCCCAGCAGCTTTGGTTTTGGTGCGGAACCGTGGTCGGCCAGGTCTTTTGCCTGCGGGCATGCTTTAGGCACAGACACTCAAACACAGGCAGAAAGACACTAAGCTCTCCAACCCCATAAATGTGTGTAACGGCGTGTGTGAAAGAAGCAACACAGATGATTAATGTGAGAAAGATGTGATGTGAGAGAATGGAGTCACAGTGAGGAATCAGACGGAGGGATGAAGGTAGGGAGGCGGGGCTTATCGATGTAGATTATCTGTAGCCGGCGGCAAGAAAAGTATCACGTTTCCTTGACAGCGATAGTTTCTAGGGACCAACTAGAACTGGGTTTTTTTTTTTTCCTTTTGTTTGGGGCAAAGTTTTATTCCCTCAGTGTGATTTATCATTTATAGACCTGAGCGTGGCTGGAATGAGGAGATGATACTTCCTGTGTGTTCATTTTGCTTTAGTATGTTCTGCTGCTTTTGATACATTCTCCACACGCCGTTCCTGCTTTTAAATCCTCACTTTTGCACATTTTGATTAGAATTTTTCTGACAGTTGGGAGAAGTCTGGGCTGCACACAGAAGCCCTGTTTATGTGGAATTTCTCTTTGATGTATCTTATTCTTGATGCAGCAACAGCCCCACGTCCCCGTGGAGATAATTTTCAGTTCAGTCTAATCTAACGTAAACACACGCACACACACACACACACACACACACACACACCACTGAACGCTGTAGGACAACTCAGTATGCAGCTTAGAGCAGCATTAGCGAATGCCGAGCAGGCACACACGCACAATTCAGCGCACTAATATAGTAGTCAAACGCACACATATACGCACTCATTGACTTGCATGCTCACCCAGCCATCAAAGGCAGTGCAGAAGAGCCAGGATTAGAAAGCTTTTGTCTCTAAGTTTCATAATAGGCCAACGGGATAAACCCAGTGTTTGAAAACGGGGAAATTGGAGACAGAAGGAAGAGAGAATTATTTCAAAGTTTATTTTTTTCTCTTTGAAATTCTCTTTCTCTTTAACAATTTTCTTTTTTTTTGGTTCACCCTCTTCTCTCAATGTCTCTCTCGGTTTCTTTTCCCGCCACACTCCAGGCCCATTCCTACACAAACACACATACGTAGCCCCAGCATTAACATAATAATGTTGTTATGCACATATAGCAGCATGTGCCTCAATAAATAGGATCAGAGATGACATAACCTTGTGTAGGTCACCTTCTGGGTTAATTGACTGATAAGACATCTAAAGTTATGGCTGAGCGAGCTGTCAGATGTGTGTGTGTGTGTGTGTGTATCTATGTTTTTTTCACATTGTAGTTTGAAAATGGGACACCAGTGATAACGTCTGTAGACATGAAGCTTCTTTAATAACCAGTGAACCAGATGGCTACACTTACCCGACTGATTCAACTATTTATGTGATCATTTGGTTAATTGAAGGGGTTAAACTGATTCTCAGGGACAAAGAACAAACATAAAACTGTATTAACTAGAAAAAGGCTAATGATTATAGAAGTGTGGGAGAAGAGCAACAAGAGTTTTCACCGGTGGAGACATGTAATCAAGTACATTTACTCAAATATTTGGCCTTTATTTGAATACTTTCATTATATGCTTTTTTACTGCTACTACTGCTACTTTTTTAATTATAAATGATAGGTCCACATTTTTCAAGTCTGTTTTAAAGCAATTCTCGCATTCCCATATGAACACATAAACAGTTATTTTTGGCTGTAATGATTCCATCTGTTCTTACTGGCCTTGCGGAGATCCCATCTTAATGTGACTCGAATGTAAGAGACGGGGGACAAAATCAACGGTCCCTGTTCTGTGCGAAAAAACAAAACTTTAACTAAAGGCTACAGCGAGTCTCATTTTAGCATGAAATTCACTCCCCTGCAGTTTAGAAAGGAAACACTGACTGGGAAAACAAGAAGAGGGACTTTTGCAATAAAATAACTGTACATTTGGATGATGTGACCATCTCAGACAGTTAAAGCCTCATATTAGGTTCAGCTAAACTTAAGATTGCATTTTTACATGGAACACGGACTGCAGATTTTGATCCCCACCTCTTTCCCTGGAATCACAGAATGGAGAGGAGGATGCCTCCACTACTGGATTGTACACAGAAATTGATGCACAACAGGGTAAATAATATTTACAGAATATAAATTAGCAAGCAACAGTCCATAGGAATACATTTTGTGTCACCATCAGATTAAATCTGATTTCTGAGTTTTCTTCCCTCTGCACAAAGTCTGCCTTTTATCGGTGTCTGTTTTGTTGAATCATGACAAATGTCACTAACAGTACAACATTGTGATTTTAAAAGCAAATAAACTTTTCCGAGTAATCCCATGGAGGGAAGGTCAGCAGCCGGCACGGGTCATTATAGAAGTGATGACTCTACACAGAAATCCTCTAGAGCAGGGTTTTTCAAAGTCTGACACCGGGGCATCCCCTCAGACAAAGTGGAGACAATTGAGCACCCCCAACAGACAATAAAAACAATAAAAACACGTCTGTGTGTTCGGATTTCACTGAGTTATGACTCCAGGAAGGAGTGAGATTTATGACGCTAACTGCGACTATTGGGTGCTAAGGGTTTTAAAGTACTTTAACTGCCTCCACCAACTGTGTGTCACAGACACTGCTGCTGCTCCAGCTGCTGACCATGTTGATAAGCAGGCCAAATCAGTGGGCCAAGCTGCAACAACTAACCTCCCGACATGCGCCTGTCCCTTTCACCTCATGCAGTATCATCCACTCAACTCGTAGACTTTGTAATTTTTACAACAAGATACATTTAACTCCTGACAGGGAGCTTTTATGTGTGAAGTCCATCAACACTGATGTTCTTTAAACTGTTTCTCCACTTGCAAAAAGAGCTTTTTGGGTCTATTACTCATTAAAACAGCACACAGTGATGTTACCGTCGCATCAGTGGCCAATGAATAAACAGCACTTGAAGGCCAAAGTGGAACTAAAAACACTCTCTGTTTCTAATTCTCTGTCTTTTCCTTTAAAATTTGTATCTCACATTAGCCTCCTTCCTGAAGTGTGGGGTCAAAGTGGGGGCACAAAAATTTACCTACAGACACACACACACACACACACACACACACACACACACACACACACACACACACACACACACACACACACACGTGCACAAACAAACAAACAAATTAAAAAAAAACACATAGACACAGATACACACAAGTGGTACTTGTATATAATAGAGAATGGACTGGTAACACTTGAGGGAATGAAGGGGCACACACTAATTGTTGGCAGAGTATGTGACACACCCACACACACTCACAAAGAACATACAAGTTTGCATCAGAACACCGGAATGATAGAACCAGAGCCTAGAATAGTTGCAGCCCTGGAGAGAAAGTGGCTCATCACTGCAGATCAAACTCAACCCAGTGCCTCAGGCTGTGATGTGCTCTGCAGGCACACACACACACACGCACACACACACTCAGAGAGAGAGAGAGAGAGAGAGAGAGAGAAATGTACATGTTCAACATACAACTGTACATGTGATGCACAACTCCACATACAGCACTGTACAACCTGCTGGGAAAAACTGGACATACTGTTGCGATACGTGGCTGTTCTGGGATATATCTCTGAAACAGAAATAAATTCTGAAGCAGACTAACACTCTAAAAGAATTTATCTACAGTCAGAATCTGAATAAAATGAAGAGACTTTCTGTCTTCACTCCTGTGTGTGTTCTGCCCCAGAAAGCTGTGCTTTAATGGTTCATTCATTCACTAACTCTAGCCTGGAGCTGTACTACTTTTCGCTCAGCATCTCTCTGTCTTTTGCTGTGTTTGTGTGTGTTTCACTCGTTCCGGAGCGAGGTGAGCACAGGAGGATGTGGTGCTCCCAGTCCCAAACAATGTGTGACAACATCACAGCAGGATGAGCAAATACAACTGAGTCATCCGCGAACTTTGGACAAAAGTCCTCACTCAGGGAACGTTTGCATCTTTTTAGTGTTGGAGTTAAGAGAGGAATATGCAGGACATTTGGATGGCAGCACTACGCTGAAAAACCAAAGAATCCAGCTTGAAATGAACAATGTATTGTACAAGTACATCCATCAGCCAGACCATTAAAATCAGTCACCGGTTTTAATGGTGTGGCTGAATGGTGTGCGTGTAGTGGTGAATGTCATAGCCCTTGAGTGAATTCAAAAGCAGGGTATCATAATTACTCGCACTACCCTGCTCACAGATTTTTAGCCTGACAACTTAAAGTTAACTTAAGTTAACGACTTTAAGTTAAAGAACTAACCTCAACTGAGTGAGGTTAGTTCTTTATGTAAATGCATTTACCCGCCATCATTTCAAAACAAGCTTGTTATCTTGAGTTGCAAACAATGATAATGATTGTCTCCTATGATTGTCTCCTCGGAGTCTAATAAAAGTAAATGAAAATTAAATTTGTATATTATTAAGTACTAAGCCCACTAGAGTTAGTTTCATTGATTAAGAACTCAGACGGATTTAATGGGGATCACTGTCCTTCGCTGCTTTAGTTTCTATAGTGTTCATTGTCTCATCTTTTCTTTAGAATAATAAAATGTCATGAAATGAAAAATTTCAGATATGTTTCAAAAACAGTCAGAGGATCTTTCTCTTATTTTTAGCCCCGTGTGGGGCCTGCAGATCTTCCTATTAGGCCACCATTTCAAAAATATGAGGACAGTGCAGCCTGGGACCCAAAAAAAAAAAAAAAAAAAGAAGCACTCTCCACTGCTTATAAAGCTTAACATTCCTGTGGGCAAACAGTAATAACTCAAGCCAATCTAGGTGACAGTATGTTTTTTTTAAACATCAATTTGGAGCTTTTTTCATCTGGATTTTGGCAGCTGGGGGAACAACAACAGGATTTGTTGGGGGACATGTCCCTCCCATCACCAGTGTAAATTATGCCCATGCAATAGCACGGTGTCTTGCAGTAAGTCAGTGTCTTGCAGTAATTCAGTAAGCCTTCAGTTCTAAATTACATCGGGTGCTTGGACCCCAGTATATCTTCTTGCAAGTCTAGTTTTGATTTGTGCTACAGCCATCTTGTATAGCTTTGAATTCAGCACGGCTACTTATTCTGCTCCAGAATTCGTCTTTACTTATCTTTGTGTAACGGCTCTTATATTGGACCAGTCTACATGATGAATTGTAACCTCTTTTGAAGCTTAGGTCAGTCTTACAATATGCAAAAGGGACCATTGGACTGCAAAAACAGGGCAAATATAACCACAGACCTGCTAAAAAGTGATAAGATGTATGGTTTTTTGATACTGTTTTACTTGTTTCATGGAAGCACGAGCACAAGAAGGCGGTTCACATGACTTTTAGAAACAAATTTTGACACTGAGTTTAATCTCAAGCCAGTTTATATATCACTTCAAGGCACTTGAGGCAAATTGCTGACCTAAATGTCACCTGTTCCTTGCCACCTTCCTTTACTTTCTCTTTCTGCAATTTTTGTGCTTCCTGTGAGTACGCCATTATTTTGGCTGACTGTAATCATGTCCCCTTTGCCCTGCATATGGCTCCAATCTTATCAAGCCAGAATTAAGAGGAAAAATACAGTAAAAACAGAAAAGGAGAATTTGAAAAGGAGAGAAAAGAACTGAATGTGAAAGAATGGTCTTTACTGACACTTTTGTCTAACTGAAAATGTGCATATATGTATGTGTGCCATTGTGTATCCGTGTTTGTGACTCTGAAATCCTCCAAGAGAGCCCAATGTGTCATTTGGCGACTCAATGGACTGGGACAAAGTACTGACAAACTGTCAATCCACTCTTTGTTCCTAGCCAACCAGGTGGGCTATCGTGCATCACCACTTGTCTAGGTTTGTGTGCTAGCGTGTGTGTGTTTCCTTGTGCGATCGTGTCACCACCAGCCAAAATATTTACACCACAATACGAGATGGCAGGCTGCAGGCAAACCAACAATTAAACCTGGTAAATAAAAAACTCTCTATGAATTATGTATTCAGAAAGCGGCGCGATGCTGTAATGTGAGGGCTGCAGGCAGATATACTTCTATATCAGGCTGAAAGGATTTCCTGTGAGTCAGGGTTTTTAGTGGAATAGAGCGATTTGGATCCAGAGAGCGAGCTATGCGATTTGCGTCGGGCATATTATGTCTGTGTGCGCGCGTGCGTGCGTGTGTATGTTGCCACCACTGAGAGAAATTGAGATGTGTCTGATGACTCATTCCCCGAAAGACAGACAGAAATACAGACAGACAGGTAGGGTAAACCTGCAGAGTAAAATGACAGGAAGGAAGAGGAGGAAGGAGGAAGAAAAGAGAGAGAAGAATAGACAAATTTAAAAATAAAAGGACAAGGGGGCTGACTCATTTTCCAGCAGGACATCTGCCAACGTCAGGTGGCTGACTAGCAACAAAACATTACCGTATATTTATAGCAAACCAGAATAGAATACAGTACAACAGAACAGACCCCAGTGTTGGATCTGTTAGTATCATAGGACAAACTGATCTCAGACCAGCAGCGACAGGCCACTGGGGATCTGTCTACAATATGCTCAACTGATGGATGCAGTAATTAGCACAGTAACTGATTAATGACGGACAACACTGGTTAGACTCAACAGTCCATGTAATTGTCCTTGCAGTGATGTCGTAGCATGAGCTCTCTCTGTTTTCTTTTGTCCTCATTTGTCTGTCTCAGTCTCTCCGTCTCTCCAAACCCACAAGTGTCATCTGTTCTTTACTGAACAGCATGTAATTAAGAGCGGATACTACCAAGGTTTTTCCTCCTCTTGGTTGTGTATGGACTGCTGTCATATGGTAATATACAGTATGCGGTAGTATATGGCTAAACTGTAATCCAACACTGTGTGAAGCATAAACAAGTAGAATCAGTTTCTCGTGTACGAAGAAATACTAGGGCCACCATAAAAAAAGCAAAAATAAAACTAAAAAACTAAAAACTAAAACTTTAAGAAGAAAATAGCAAATTTTAGCAAGAAGTCATTATATTCTTAAAAAAAGAGAAAAAAAAATCATAATCTTTTCTATTATGTCCGTATATAAGCGGAGAGCAGTGGGAAGTGTTCCATCTTATGTGTCAAAATGAGGGATGTTAGAAGATCAGAAGTGATATGGAAAAGTTATTAAAAAAACAAAATACCTAGTCTGACAATTTAGCACGTCATTATATATTTAAGGAATGGGCAAGATAGCCCCCAATATTTTTGTCTTCCGCCCCTGAAATAAAAAATTAAATGAGACTGGATGGTGTGACTTCGCCTGGTACCTGTTTTCATTTGGTACGAGATCACTGTCCTACATGAATAACATAACTAGACGCGTTAAGAAACACTGGTTGGAGGCACAGAAGAGTTAATGGTGTCATGAAAGGGTTATACTCCCTAGTCTCCACGCCACTCTCCGATTCTTAATGCTGATTATTTACTTTAATAAATAACATAATATTATAACTGTATTTACTAATTACTGTACAACTTTTTTTTCCTCAAAATTACACCTTCATCCACACAACATTAATGTTTTTTTCTTATGATTTGATACTTGAAACCTTCTGTTTTTTCATTGGTGTCAAAGTATTAAGTTAGTCTTCGCACTTGCCAACTGCTGTTCACGTTAGCAAGCAAGCTAAGTATCACGTCATTCTCTGTATAAGAGATAACTGCAGATGAAGAGCCAGGGAGTAGAATTACATTTACTTAATTGTTCAGGTCTGGAAGTCATTCAACTGTATATTCATCTTTTTACTGCTCCCATTTTGTCTTTCATGTAAAGCCAACACTGGATTTTTTCACTATTCACCATCCACTGTAATCCAATGTAATCACCAATAATGGCCCTTTTAAGGACCTGTTGTCGAGACTACCTTCCTCCTTACTTGGATCTTGGTGGAAATTATGTAAAACATTCAGTAGGCAAGTCCAGAGTGAAGAGAATCCAAGTTCATTTCTGGTAGTTGATAGCTGTTATGGTACATTGTAGGAGCCATTATTTAGTTAATGGTAAATGGACTTCAATTATATTGCACTTTTCTAGGTTTATTGACCACTCAAAGCGCTTTACACTACATGCCGCATTCAACAATTTGCACATTCATACATTGCATTCACACAGACATTCTGGGGGCAATTTGGGGTTCAGTATCTTTCCCAAGGACACTTCGAAATGCGGACTGGAAGAGCCTGCTCTAAATCCTGAGCCACAGGGATAATCCAGCCCCGGGATAATCTCAAGGGATAGGTATAGATTATTGCTTGCTGTCTGCGAGGGGTTACTTTCATATTGTGCGGGGTCAAAATATACTGTACATATTTTTCAGAATAATCTTCTGTTTGTTTTCTTCTGTAGCCCTTCAATTGGGCTTGCTGCCTAAAGGTAACTGAATTTCAAAAAACAACTGTCTCTTAACTTCTAAAGCTTGTAAAGAAATTGTTTGTACATTCTTTTGGTTGGATTGGAGGGGCACCACAGGTCTGTCAATATAATAGTTTTTTGTATTCATTGATTAGCACAAAAGTTAGAGAGGTCACTGCTGCAATGTGTCATTCCATTGAAATGTTAGAGAAATGTGCTACTGTATTGGATAAAAGCACGATCAGTTTCACATTTTCATACACTTAAGTATAATACTGAACAACAAACCCAATCATCGAAAATAAAACCAGCGATATTTTGAACTAACTATTTGTGCGTAGAGGTGATCCCACCTTGACCCCAATGTGGAAAGCAGGTTAGAGTGACAAAGGGAATGAATAGATGGGAAAGGGAGGGAAAGAGGACAGAAAGTAGAAGAAATACTGAGGCAGAGAGAAAATTAGAAAAAGAAATTGAGAGGTGTGTGTGTCTATATGTTTGTCATCCTGACAGTGTGTGTGCATGGCTGACTGACTGTCCCACTGAGGCTGGATGAGATGAACGAGAGGTCAGGAGATGTCAGAAAGGGCTGAGAAACACACACAAACACACACACATGCACACACACACACACACACACACACACACACACACACACACACACACACACACACACACACACACACACACACACACACACACACACAAGCACTCACACATCCATCACAACCCCATTACTGAATATAGATCAGAGATTCAGACTGTGCTCATGAGCAAGAAATAAAATTTGGTAATTTTAGGATCGGGTCAGAGCTTGTCTAGCACAAATCTTTCTTTGTGTTCGCGTTTCCATAAATTATTGGCAGCCTGAAGGAAGAAGAGAAGTACATAAGACGCTGTTTCCAAAGTAACGTACCTTGATTTGCCAGACTGTGCCAATATTAGCTAACTGATATTTGTTTGAGGCTTTCACAGGATAAAAGTATCATTAGGGAGCCAGCTGCAGACGGTGCCAATGACCTAACGCCTCTTCAGTTATCATGTATTTAATGTGCTGATGCAGAAATCATCAGTGTAATGAGTGATTTTTTTTTTATCTCCACATAGCATATACAGTATATCCACTCCTTCATTTCATCAGACATTTGAATGTTTCTGTAGGTCACTTTGTAGTGGATGAGACAAGTCAAGTCTTAATTTAGAAAAATGAAGATGAAAAATATCTGTGAACAACATTTTTCCTAATTGAATTGAATTGAGTTGAATTTTCCAAGACGAAAACAAGACTAAAAGTTGAAATGAAAACTTTTGATCACAAAAACTATGACAAAATATATTACAATATTCATAAATGTCTATATTCAATGACCTGCATGCACCCAAAAAAATCACACACTGTATTTCCTGATGGTAAAACAGCATCCTCCACTGCTGTATGTTAGCTAGCATATTGTTAGCTAAGATGATGTCTCTGTCAGTATTATTAGCTAATTCTATATCTCTGGCAGTATTGTTAGCTCTTGGATGGACCATGATTGGATGGACAACGATTTATGGTCTATATGCATCCACAATCCCACTGAAAATTAGACAACAAGTAGCAACAAAACAAGGGGCTAAACCATAAAAACATACAGGCTAGCACTCTGACATCTATGAAAAGGTAGGTTAACATTGACATATAATTTTCAAGACACATACAGTATGGTGGTGTAATAATAAAGTTACTTTCAATAGTCAGTTTTTTGGTAGGAGTGAGTGCAAGATTAATGTCTAGTGTCTACCACTTTAATCTTCCTCTTGATGTTTGCTTGAAGCAAAAAGTAGGACATTTTGGCAGTTACACTTATTGGTTTCCAAGCAGAGAGTTTACTGGAAAGATCAACACTACCAAATCAAAAGTCAAAATTAGGTGCCAAAATGAACACTGAGCAAGCCACATGAATACAACAGTCACAAAGCACGTTCAGAAATCGCCAGGACAGATAATGGAAACAAACGAGTGACTGAATAAATCAACAGGTAGAAAAATGGATGGAGGGATGGATGGATAGATGGAAAGCCCAAGGAGAGAATGAGGAATATTTACAATCTAAAAAACAAAGGCTCTGGTAAGTTATATTGCTACAAATCTAAAGAAATTCAATTGGTAATTATTACTTAAATTTTTCATTTATCTTAAAACAGATTTCTGAGTGTTTTCACGTCACAGAGGATGTAATTTTAATATTATGAAATGCTGTAATTAAATGCCAAGTCTTTTGAATCCCTGTACTCTCATCTAGTGTTTAATTCAGAATCCATATAATGCTAAAATAAAGGTCATTCCTGTTTTCTATTGCACTATGCATAAATGGGTGACAATACAAATGTGAAATGTCATGCTGCCAGTAACATTAACATCTGCGTCTATTGGTGTCATATCGAGAAGATGGAGAGATTCAGTGAATGAGACAAAGGTAAGATAGATAGACAGAATGTATATATGTATAAATAAATAGTTGGATTACTTTGTCATTCTTTGCTCGGCTTGATTTTGATTCCACACAAGGAATTCAGGGTCGTACCTATCGAGGGGGGACAGGCAGAGAGAAACAAGAGAGAGGTATATGTTGGCTGTCTGACAACAAATTATTCAATAACCAATGAGAGTGATGATTAGTAAATAGAAATCAATATATAGCCACTAGACTCGTCTTTCTCTCTCAACATTTGGTCATCAGGCAGTGGTGGAGGAGGTGGGCAGGGTGATGGACATGCACTTAGAGCAGGGGCTGGGGAGATGGTGGGTATGTCAGGTAAAGAGAGGGTCTTAGGATAAAAAAAAACTGGATTTTACCTTGTTCCTTTCATACACCAGACTGGGCATTTGGCTAATGGTTGCTGCATAGTGGAACAAGTTTTAAGCATCTGGATCCAAATTCCAGATCTTGCTGAATGCTTTCAACAGGACTCAGAAAGCATAGATTTACTGTGGGTTGCAAACAAGTGTTTACCATTGAATTTACAAGGTCACAACCTTTGTAATGTACATATCATGTATACACAGTAAACACATACAGTGTACTGTATATATACACAACGATATTTTGTGTCTACTGTGTCAACCCCTTTTCAAGGAATACACCTAGTTTTTTTTAAGAGGTTGGCTTGTTAGACAACTTAGGTGTTGAATGATACATCGATGACAACAGCATCCATGTGTAACTTATTTACATTTTTACGTGTAATTGAAGGTGACTAGCTTTATCTCAGAAAAGCAGGACTTGTACCAGAGAAGCTTAATGGTGAGGAAATGACAAGCTAAGCTGCTAAGCCTGTTATATGTAGGTTAAATTCAAAGAAGATAATAATAAAATAATATAAAAAATATTTATTTTTAGCAACTACTTTTTTCCACACTCAAGTGGTGACAAATGATGAATAAATGGTTGCGCACCTGGAATTCTTCTGGTGAAAAACTGAAGTTATAGTACATCTTTAATACACATTAAGTCATTTAAAATCTGATGTTTTCTTTTTAATCATTAAAAGTTCATTTTTCTAAACGTGTTGCTATTTTCCTGTATTTCACACACTGATAGATTACATATAGATTATGCCTAATAACACATGTCGGAATAATCTAACGCGGGTGATTGTGGCGTCAGCGCTCAAGAGCTATGCTAGCCAATTGGCCAATCTCCCGAAAACTGGGTTCATTTATTTAAAGAATAATGCTGGTTCATTACAATGAATATGGGCACTGTAGATTATCTCAGTCCTACATATACTGCACTGGTGCTGTAAATACTCACTGCAACACCAAATGTGTATTAATCCACAGCTGAAAATAGTCCCCAAATTTAGTCCCCATTTACTACTGTTATGTTTAGTAAAAATACAATGCCCAGCTGTTTTAGGAAATTACTGAACCAATTTTAAAAGAAATGAAACAATGGATTCGACCAATTTTCAAAAATGTCTTCACAATAAAAGAATGGATTTGGGGCTGAGTGCAACAGACATAGTAAGGATGCCAAAATGTACTGAGTGATGGACTAACACATTGTTGGTTTTGGTCTTTTTATGTGATTTACTGACATGAAAAATTATTATATAATATATAATAGGATACTTTTCCAAATATTTCCTCTCTGAGCTATAGAACAGCAGCAGCACAACAAGCTTGTAATCAGTAAAACTTGACAACTACAGGATCATATTTTTCCTGTATATTTACAATCCTGGGGGACCCTCCCTTTAAAGCAATGTGGACAACAAGCTTCTCAAATAGCACTGACTGTGCATGTTGTGAATGTAAAGCAAAATGCCATGCCATCACAAGTCAGTCCTTCAAATGTAGCAGTGCAGATGTGTGGATGCTGGAAGCAACACAACAATGATGCCAGAGCTAAAGAGTGTAGAGTGTAGAGAACAGACAATGTGAGTGCAATGTGCACAGAGAAATAAACACTCTGACTATGGGTGGAGGAAAGAGCAATGACAACAACAACCAGAGCCACCTATGCTAACAACACAGAAAGACACTTTTGTGTTTCCAAATGTTACCACATAATAAAGCGATTCAGCACAAGGTGACTTCCTCATTAAAAATATTAAATATTTGCGAAAACATATGAATGTCCTACTTACACCTGAGCTGAACGTCACAAAGAGAAACACTTCAACTTTAATTAGGCTACTTCTATCTTTGACGGCCACTCTGTGCAGACATTAGACAGAGAGACAAGACTAAGAAAGGAAGTCCAAGACACAACTGGAATAGTATTTCAAACTTCACTTTAACTAGGACAAAAGAATGATAAAAACAGCTATTACGCTGTGTCTTCATGTGTCTCTCTCTTACTCTGTTTTTGCCTGTCACTGTCTCTCTCTCACACACTCACACTCGTACACAGAGCTCTCTTGGTTTAAAAGCAGACTTCATGCAGACTTTCCACATTAACTGTGTCTACCTACTGCAAAGAATGTGACTGATTGTCGATGACAGAGAGGCACTTCAGTCCTAACAGCAACAGCAAACTTTGAAATTGGACCTAGACGTGTGCGCAGGCATTCATACGGCAGTGTGAACAAGCCCCAACACCAGGCAAACTAGAGAGGACAGTGAAAGATGTGGCGTGATGTGTGCCTTATACTAAAGCCCAGATTCAGCCAGACTTTTACTGCACTGGACTGTCAAATCCTGACAGTCAATTATCTGTTGAGGTGCTACAAACTGTTTGGTTTCACCATGTCACACTTCCAACTTTGACACTCTTTTGTGGATTGCAATTTAACTATTTTTCACCGTGAAAGCTTAATGTTCTCCAGGTTATTGATATTGGTATTGATACATCTTTAATTTGGTGAATCTGGCCCTCAGTAAGCTCAGTGGAAGTGGAAAGGGAGCGGAACAAAGGGCTTCATCAACAAGCCAGAGCTGAATCAGTGTAAAAATATTTTGTTTTTCCTCACCTTGGGTCCTTCTGGATGCTGTCCACAGATGGAGACCGGCCCAGGGCAGCCTCAGGGGGGAGGGTGGGGCCCGACTTGCTGTAAGGTGACTCAGTGGACGGGCAGAACTGCAGAGTGCGGTAAGGGTTGGCGTAGTCAGCTGCCCCGCCTCCTGTGGCGAAGCTGCCTCTCTGGAAGGTGCCGGTGGCGCTCTGGCTTCCCGTTCGCTGCAAGGGGATTGGGTCGACACCGGGGGAGGGTGGAGCTAAAGCAGGAAGAGGAGCGTAGGAACAGAGTAGATAGTTGAGGACCTCTTGGTACAATTGGTTCACCACTGGGTTTGATGTAGCCCAGGAGGAGCAAGTAGTGAGGGGACAAAGAAATCGCAAACAAACACAAGCACCAACACGTATAGGATGCACGTATACACACACACACACAATGAGTAAAAAGCCACAACACCAGCACCAATGGAACAAAACAGAACAGAAGAAAAAAGCAGAAAGGGAAGAAGCAAAAAAAAAAAAAAAAAGTAAATAAATGTGACAAACTGCAGTGACAACTTACAACTTAAGGTGGAGTAACTTCAGGTGATTAAGTGAGCTTACCAAATGAGTTTAATATTTTCATTTGGATGAAAAATCACAAACAGACAAGAGCAGTCAAATCAAGCATGCATGCACCATGAAAAAAAAATGTAAGGAAAAATAAACCTCACAGACACACATAAGTGTGTGCGTTTTTTAAGATAACAGTTATAAAATGACCCTAGAGCAGGGCCGGGTTAACCAAGTGTAGGGACCACAAGGGCAATAATTAACTGATGGCCCCCAAGACCCCCTCCCATTTATCCCATGCTTTGTGCATTATGCACAGTGGGGTCCAACAGTCTGAGACCACTTTCCTATTCCGTTAAATGGGAAAGGAATTGCCATACGGTGATCCTAGGGCTTTTGGGGCCCCTGAGGTTTTGCCTGAGTGTATAATCCATCGTTGCTGTAATCCAAACCTCAGAACACCATAGAACCCTCATAACCTCCTTTGTCAGTCTCAAACAGACAAAGGAATTCAGTTTAGGAAACATTTGGGCAGTTATACCAGCTCACTCTGAGGGAGGTGAGGTGGGTCACTGTGTGTGTGTAACTAGATAACTGCAGGGACTTTGACTAGGCCTGAGGAAATTCACCTGTGATGTGAAGTCGGGTGTGAAGTGTTGCCTGCTTGTTTCCAACTCTGTTCATCATCTTGAAACTATTTGAACTGACCTTGAAACATAGCCAGGCTTCAACGGCTACATTGTGTTGCAGAGAAAAAGTGAAAAGCAGATCTAAGCTCAAGCACTCTTTCTGACAGACAGTGTGGGGTTTTTGCTGTAGTCGTGTCTTACACCCACAGACACAATGTTGGAGATGATGATTGTTATTTTGATGCTTCAAAGTGACCCGTCAGTGTGTGCAGGGAGGCAGCATGACAAAAATGACCTTAAGCCTTTTCATTCTTAGGGTGAATCTTTCTTTACTGGAACGAACCCTTATGGAAAAAATTACGAGATTCTTTTTCATATATCTCTCTCTGTGTTATTCTCTCTAGAGCAATGTTCATTGTCAGGCGACCAAACCAGCGGCACATCGTTGAAAACATTTTAGGACACGGTTGATTTGCTTTGATTTCAAAGCACCCAAGCTAACGCCCGTGGGATTAATTGAGATTAATTTTCAGCCTTGAAACTAATTAGTTAACAGACTGTGACTGAGAGACAAATTGCCATTGAGACCCCAATTGGATTTGCCTACCTGATCTGGTAAATAGTGCTACATGATCAGATGGAAAGAGGAAGTCTGTTATGTATGGCACCCTTTAATAGAACACCAAACCATTAAAAAACACCTAGTTTTTAAGTGGGACCAAGCTGTTTCTTTTTTCTGCTCTGTCTCTATGTACTATAAAGTATTTATTTGATTCCTCACTTTATCATGTGATGTTCTTGTGTACTCTGATTTTTAAAAGTTAGATGGTTCATTGGGTGATTTGAAGCACGCTGCAGCTATTTCTAGTGCTGGACTATTTTGCTGGACAAGATTCCTATTCTAGGAATCTTGACAGTCTCAGTCTGATCTACTCCAAACCACTAGTTTGGAGTAGATCACTAGTTGTTTTACTGTATCTCTTCATGTATTCTTTCTAATAAGGCACCTTTATAAAATGTATATAAATCATGGCTTTATTAATGATTTATAAGTCATTTATTCACGCTTTATAGATTAGTTTAAAGCTGTTAAGAACAACGTTTGTTTGCCCTGGTTGATCTAGTTGTTAAAGGGGTACTCTAGCAAGGCAGTACTGCAAATCCACAAAGTTTGCAAGAGACACGTTAAAAAAATAAAAAATGGTCAAAATCGAAGCAGCAGATGCTGAGATATCCAGAGTTTTAGTCCCAGGCTCCAAACACACTGGATCATACAATTACCATAATTCAACCCAATAGCATAATTCATTAGACTTCCCCTGCCTGCTAAATGCCCATGTCTTTTAAACTCCACACCTCAGTTTGTGACTTAGGTTTTCTGTTTAGAATGACTCTCCATGCCTATGCTGAAATAACCCTGATGACATCATTAAGGTTACTTTCTCAGATGTCAGATAGCTCCCTTCAGAACGGCTGGAGAAATGAAAGAACGCTTTTCACAGGTTGAGTAGAACTCCCTATGGTGAGTGTAATGAACTTCGTGTGAAAAACAGCTGCATTTGAACATTTGAACCACAATCTTTTTGATTACCATCTCATTACCACTGACCTGCAGACTTAACAGATTAAAACCCTTTATTAATGACTTACATTACATTACCGACCAACCCTTATTATTGCAAATGAATATTAGCTTTTGGTTTATTACTTAGTGAGAAATATGTCATAGTTCATTTGTTAGTGATTTTATGAATTTTATTTGTAACTGTTAATGACTTACTAACATTTACATCTGCAGACGATGACTTATTAGAAATTGGGAATCTCCTAACCCTTTATGACTTAATGACTTTATTAATGACTTGATGACTGCACAGGAAAATTTTTCCAAACTTGCCAACCCGACAGTTCTTATTAGTGTCTTATGTTTGATCAATCAAATGAATTATTTATTAATCATTGAAAAAGCTATTACAAACCATCTATAAACATTTTATAAACGGTGCCTTATAAGAAAGTGGTACCTCTTCTTCTAACTGATCTCCTCTTTTGTATTTTTGTTCCTAAAACCTTCTTCACACCATTTATTAACCCCCAGATCTTTATGAACTCCAGTCTTCTATGTTCACTCCTTGTGTCCATCCCATTTTTCTACCGCTCATTTTTCCACCGCTGCAAATCTGCAACCATTCTACTGTATGATCTGTGAAAATTCTGTGCACAATTTGCATGTTACTGCCTATTGGATGTTTGCTTTCTGCTCATACTCTCTGTGAAACCTCTTTTCTATTCCCCTTGTCTTCTGGGATTCAGTTTTATAGACTCAATGCTTGTAGATATCACTTGAACTCGTTAAACAAAATAACCTTCCATCTCATGTCTTAATTTCGTCTGCCTCCATAGCCCTATGTCTGCTTACCTTGTCCTCTAAGGTTGGGTTTGGTGTAGACTCTGTCTTCGTAGATGGGGTCAATGTGGTGTTCAGGAGACTGCAGAGGTCGAAGCTCAGAGCCCAGGTGACTGTGCTGGCTGCTGTAGGAACCTCTAGAGCCTGGAAAACATAGGGGCCACAGAGGCTAGATATGCTGAAAGGTGGATTGATGGATAGATGGAAAATTGAGTGGATGTCTAGAATATGTAATATTCTCTGTGATCAGTAAGTGAGAGAAATATAAAGAATACCAATTAGAAAGCAAATTCATTTTAGGCCACTAAAGTCAGTATTGTCCTAAGAAATATAAAACATTTACAGAGATGCTTTCATGTTTTACTCTCTTTTAACTTTAAAATAGCATGAGTATCTATTCATGATCATCTTCAAAGTGCATTGGACTGCTTTGTTGTAGTCACATACACCATAAACATAAAAATAAGCCACCTAACCAACCAACTTACAGGAATAGTTGACCTCTAAATTAGACGTTTTTTACAGAAGCTATTTCAGTGTATGGCCATCCAAAATTCAGTGAAGTTGCAAAAGACACAGTCAGGTAAATACAATAAATTTTCATGTCAGGGTAAACTTACTTCCAGTTGCCAGGCTGGCATGCATTTAAATGATGATGTGCAGCTGGTAATACGTATATCAACCATAATACATTTTCTTCCAGGTACAGCTACCATATTAACACTGTAACACTGACATGAAAATGTGACACCGCATGCATAATGATGTTATGATTTAAAAAAGAACAAATTACTCTTTTAATAGTTTTGATTAACATGAGGCACACATTTAATTCAACTAAATAAAAGATACTTTTCAAAATGAAAAATCCACCTCTTAAAAAGCCCTAAACAAAGCCACGCTGTGGCATTTTTTAAACTGCGGTTCTCAGTGGAGACAATGAATCTCATTCATGAACTTTTCAGACAATCATGGGTACATTTGCAATCTAATAAAGTTTAGATAATACCTCGAGCCGATTTAATCGTATCCCTGTGCTCATGCTGATTAATAATAATCACACATGAACTGAAAGTGGGTCCATGTGACCTTTAACTATCCGGACTAAAATAATGGAACTGTTTCAGAAATTACATATGAGACCCTAAAGAAAACCCATAATAGATCATTTCTCTGAACAAAAGGTATTAAAAAAATGAATGAAAATTAAACAGACACTGAAGTTATACTAAGAAATGATAAAATTAATAAGATTGGTCATTAAGTAACATCTGCAGTAATGTAAATTTAAATCCCTTGACTAGAGTGGACTATCTACAATATTAAGTCAAATTGCTTAAAGTGGATATTTCCAAAAAACTAAAAAATGACATGATGGCATTTCGTACACTCAAACATAAAATAGCAATAATAAAATTGTCTTGACCTCTACCTGCCAGGCTACCAGGCCTTTGCAGGGTTGCGTTGGCGTACAGCTCGTGGGAAATCTTGTAGCTGTCTGCTCCGATGTGATGCAGCATGCGCTTGGTGGGCGACAGCGTGGCGTAGCTTCCCACTGCTGAGCTAAGCTGGTGGATGGGCGACGAGGTGTGGTTACCCCCCGGGGAGGCTGCCATGGGGAGAGGTGAGGAGGAGCCAGCGGCACCTGATGCTACCATGTTGATGGGCGATGAGGTGCTATGGAAGGAGGAAATTAAACTGTTGGAAGTTCTGTCTAACAGTAATTTCTGTCCAGAATGAACATTTCCTTTTCAAAATCACAGTCCCATTCTACTATAACTACTAACTACTATAGGCATTTAAGGCAACTTCCAGTTTTTCACTTCAAAATTTGTTTAAAAGTTTTGAGGAGTTCTCTTCAACCAGTGAAAAAAACTGTATCATGTCCTCTGTGCCTCTGGAAATGCTTTGTCAACTCCGAGAAACTTGTTACAAACTAGGGACATGGAGTGGATGGAATGAAAAGATTCTATCAAATTGCATTATGGGAAATGTAGGACCAAGCATATTTGGAGTTTGACCCATACTAGGGACTGAAAGCCAAGATATCTTTTGTTCTGCTGTTTCGATTTTGACTTTGTCTGTTTTTATATCTCTCTTTCGCAAGTTCCCCAACCTTATTAGTGGAATAATACATTTTTTTTCAAACCATTCAACAATTCTCTGCTATTGTTTTGCCCTACGTAGCTTTAAGGTTGTTAAAGTATTATCAAGGTGCTGATATAGTCCAAAAAGTGGATGTGGACACGGACAGCAGATGCACACAGGAAGTAAACTCAGACATGTTTACAGCTGATTGTTGGGGCATCGGGTCAGCATGCACAGTCTGTGCTGTCATAAATTTTGGGCTGCATGCAGTTAGCGGAACATTCATGGTCATTGGCAGATGGTAAAATTTCTGTTGTGACTACGTGGATGTGAAAACTATAAATTGGACTTTATTCCACCATCTGAGAAAATTATATATTTTTTTTTTTTCAGATTGTTCCAGCTCTTTATTAAAACTATATAATGTGTACACTAAATGAAATATTTAAACCGAGTGGCTGCACCATTCCATCAAAAAGATTCTAGATGACTACATCATTTTATACACGATTTTTCTCAAAATTCAGCCTGACATATTTGGTATTTAAGGAAACTTTGGGACCTCCACTAGAATTTAAAATAACATTCTGTGGGTTTGAACAACATTTGGCTACACAGCATGAGCTTGTAAAGACTAGCCCACCAGCAGTCTGTTATTTTGTTTCTTTTTTAACATTGATATGTATTTTTCCATGTAAAAAATGTGCTTCAGGCATTCAAAGATTTAGTGGTCATGTGTAGTGCATTAAAGCCTCCAATCATTGCACAGAACAATGTAGAAGCCTTTAATTGTCTGTGATAGGAAAAACTTTGGACAGACCAGGTGCAGAAAACCAAAAGCCAACACCCAGTGAAACCAACACATTCAAAGTCAAAAACCAACATATTATAAGAATGGCATAGGGGTAATTTATTCAGAAGCCACACTTGTGTACTAGGTCTTGGCTTTAATAATTCAACCATGATATACTCAAGCAATCAGCATGCGGTGTATCTACTGTAATGCTTGTTACAGCACTACCTGGATTGGTTCCAGTTTCTTTCTCATAATGCGGCAGGCTGAGGCATAATAAAGTATAATGTAAAACTACCTTTTAATTATCAGCACAGGAGTCTAACATCACTAATAAAAGCACAGAGCTTTTGTTCTGAAACAGAATACAGGCTACAAAGTGTTTTTCTAAGCCAGAAATCTAAGTACCAGGTAACGTAATTGTTGAGTCATTGGTATTGATCAACAACTGTATCGACCCACTGCAAATACATTCTTTTGTGCTTTGGGACCAATAAAGTTCTTACGTAATGTGCTCCTAACATTGAGCCCTTATTAAATCAGACTTGGTCAGACTGAAATTGAACCAACCTGTAGGACTTGGCAAGTCGACTGGGTGACTGTTTGGGTGAGGACACCCTCTGTAGAGTGGCATAGCTGGGCATGTCAGAGGAGGCTGATCCCAGACGCTGCAGCTTGGTAGGGGATCCCACTGCCTGCAGAGGGGAGCTGACACGCTGTAACAGAAGAGTTTTACTTCATTAAAAGGGAATGCCACTCACTTTAAATATTCACCCACTCTTCTTATTCATATCATTATTTTCAGAGAGATGAACAACTCCCCCCGGAGCTGGAGGACCATGGAGCAGAGACCGCAATCTGTGATAACATCGTGATGAAGAGCTTGGAGTTATCAGACCAAACATAAAGGGATGACTCTCAACTTTAATAACCAAATGAACTTGAAATGCTACTGTGAGCAATGGCCCGCCAAATGAAGTTCCCTCAGAATCCCAAACATGCATTTTGATTTTGTGCCAAATGGGGAAATAAGTTGAGAAATATTTGCAAGGCCTTGCAGTTACAGAGCTAAAAGTACAATTTTAAGCACTCCATTAATTTGGATGAGCGTGGTCAAGACGTGCTGAAGTGAGGATACTGCCAATTTCTGATACAATAGAAGAGTGATGTTAAATCTTTTTAAATGAATTCAAAGACATGATTAACAAGGGACTCTTAAAATCGTAAGCTCTGAGCTTGAAAAATTAATTCATCACAGTGCAGTGAAAGAAGCATTAAAAGAGTAAATCATCACCTTTCATCGGAGGCCAGGATTTAATACAAGCTTGCTGCATTGTGGCTGCACTGTTGACCAACCCCATACAAGTAACAGCTTGCAAATTGTATAATTCCATTGTACTAATTGCAAGACAGATGCTGGAGAAGCTTTTTTCTTCAGTTGCTACTACGATAGTAGTTAAGTAAGTTCGAAAGAGGGCCAATAGTTTGGCTTCCACTAAGGCACCATGTGTTTGTAATATATACAGCACTCAACATCTGCCCAAAATGTAACTAATACTTTTGTGGTAAAGTAGTTCACCACAGCATAGTTGAGTGTCCTAATCTTCTGCTCTGTTAGGTCAGTATATAATCAAAAAAAATAGAATTATCTTTCAGGATTTGTTAAGTGCTTCCTAGATTCTTACATCTGTCATACATTTGTATATTTTAAAGCAGAATCTGTAGAAAATTGACAAGTAATTTGCATGAGATTTGGTGGACTGTTAGCATTTGGCCCAAAAATCCACCAGTTAAATACTGGATCAGAAATTCCTCCAACTGATGATTTTCTTGGTTTAGCCATAACTGCTATACTGCATTTATGGGCTGGTAGGAAACTCTGCTAATCTGGGATATGCATGTAGTTCCGTAATGGTGTTACATGAATGTCCTTTTCAAATCCAGCAGACAAAACCCAAACAAACTAAAGTGTTGGAGAAATGATAAGCATGGGAAACTCTTGAGGAACCGCAAAATCCTGCAAAATAAGAGTCACATGACAGCTGAAGCTATCAGTAGGCTAATTTTCAGTTACCTTGCTAGTTCGGCTAAGTGTATGGTAAGAGAGTAATCAGTGAAGGAGTGCATAACACAACTGTCCTCAAACAAATGAATAAAACTCTCTACAACACTTCAGAAAGCAAAACAGTTTAAATGTGAAAATGAAGATTATGAGAAACAAAAACTAAATAAAGACTAATAGCAAGCTAACCCCCTTCTTTTGAATATTCATGCTAACATAATTTCTTGTTTATCAGATTTTAAAAAACACATCTGAGGAAAAATAAGCTACTTTAAAGTTTTGTGTTACAGATCCATTAGACTTCCACCAACTCTGTTCAAAATGTTTGTCTAGAAAAATATCAGATGATGTGATAATAAAGTTCATTGTGATAAAGAATTGAGTTTGGTCCTTCAAAGACGGTACAATTTGTAGTTCAAAGAAAAGAAAACAAACATCATCTTCAAAAATTCAGTCCTACTCCAACATTTTTCCCGTACAAACTCATAAACCAACACAGTCACGGTCGGTAAGGTCTGAAGGATAACTTTGTAATAATAGCTCACACAGCTAAGAGTGGTTAGCCAGTATTAAACATGCTAGCAAATTAGCAAATTAGTAGTAGTAGTAGTAGTAGTAGTAGCAGTAGTTATAGCTCGCTGTCCCTCTCGGTCAACTGACCCTTGCTTTGGATTATCTAGTGCTTACTATGCAAGACAAAAACTTGTTATGTCAAGTTTTAGTCTTCTGGCTCGCATGACAGTATATTTTCAACTTTAGCTTTGGACAAAATATGTAATTTCAAGACTTAGGCTTTTTGTTTGCATAAGTTTGTTTTTTTCAACCTGACACATTCCAGTGTAACAATAGAGCTTCAGATGGTTCACATCCCATTCCGTACATTACAAACCTGGACCTAACATTCTTCTCTGGTGAAATCAGGGTATCAAACATCAGCAGGAGCTATTACGCATGTGCTGGGCAAAGACAACGTGATGTGGAAACTTGAATGACACATGAAAGGACTAACTTTGAAGAAACTCCATCATCCAGTAAAGTTAGCATGCTTAACGTGCTAATATGTGTTAATTAGTACTAAACTCTAAAGTCTTAGTACATAGACTGCTGATGGGAATGTTATTAGTTTTGCAGGTATTGGACAAATTAAAATTGTGACCTGATCATGACACTGGAAAAAGGAAAATGAATATCTAAACCAAAAAGATCAACGTCATAGTGGTGCTAGAGGAAAATCCAGGGGATAACCAAAGTCATTCAGAGACATCGTCTGGGGACCATGAATGTCTGTATAAAATTTCATGGCAATCCAATGGTTGATTGGATGAAAATTTCAGTCTGGACTAACGTGGTGGACACACTGATGATATTGCCATAGCTGGAGACACAGTGCCAGTAGCAGGTTGGCATGGTGGCTCAATGGTTATCTCAAATGTGTCCCAACATGAAGATTTGTGGTTCAAGACCTGCTTGGGTAAGATTCTATACAGGTATTGCCTGTGTGAAATTATGTTATCTAGAAATAAGAATAGCATCTAATCATTTAAGTTATTTGATCTCATTTTAAGAATTGTGGTAGCTGGACATCGGACTTATGAAGTGGAAATCACTCACTACTCTTGCAGCAAAATGTGGGTGTACCAAGCAAAAGAAAGCTCATATTTAAAAGGTTTTCAAGTTGTGGACATTTTGATGCTTTTTTGTTTTTGCTGTGAGTCTGGGCCACCACTGGAATCAGTTGAAAATGCTGTGAATCCAAGTATGCTGCAGCTGTTGTCCCCCATAAAAGACCATGCTGCAATGTTTTTAGAGGCTCAATGTGAGCCTACAGTGTTTAGGCATAGTATTTCCTTAATGTATAGGAATGGAAGGGACCAATAGAAAAGGCCAATGGCAACTGTAACACTCTTTGGTTCCACCTGGTGACAGCAGGGTTATAGCAGTGTTAAGGATTCCACCCACAGTGTACTACTGAGAGGACTAGAGAAAGCATCCGTTAGACGAGAACCGAGGCATCACAGTAATCTGTTCAGGGATTTGTACCTGTGCAGGCAGAGTGGCACAGGAGTAATACATGGATGGTCCTGCAGGTGCAGATCCTCCCTCAGTGGGCATATGGAAGGCGCTGCCATGGGCCTGCTGGGCAAATGAATCTCTCTGGGACTGGGAGGGAGAGTCTGTCCCCACTAACTGGGCAGCTGCACGGCTGGATGTCACCTAGATGGGGAAAGAGTGTGGAGAGAGATGAGAGAAGTGAGTGTAGGCAGAGGTCAGGCAACAAGCGAGGAGTAGAAAGGGATGTAAATGAAGGAAGATGGGGGAGGAGGAGGGGGAAAGAGGAAGATGAGAAACAAGAAAAGGGACAAAGACAGTATAAAGAAATGGGTAGAGTGAGAAAGAGTCAGAAGATTAAGAGAACACAGCGGTATAGCAGACAGAGGCATGAAGAGGAGAACGTGTGAATAGGGAGAGGGAAGATGAAGAAGCAGACGGTTGGAGCAAGATGGAAATGAAGGAGGGAAGTAGAAAAAGATAAAATGGAGGAAAAAGAAACAAGGACTGAGAAACCCTCAGATTAATTCATGTATATGTGTGTACCTGGTTGTAGCTGTGAACTGCCCCTCCGACCTGCCCGCTGCGGCCTGTGACTGTTTCCCCAAGTGCCAGGCCTTGGTTACTGTGGTAACCAGCTGCTGCATAGGCATCCTGGTTGTTGAGCTGCAAAGCGCTTTGGGACAGGAGTCCTTGTCCTGATATGAAAAAAAAAATTAAGAAGAATTAACAAAGCATTAAACAGCAATGAAAAAAAAACTTGATGGCTAGACAAAAGTGTTGTTTCTTTCATGTAAATTCATAAATTTTGTTTTTGTATGTGAAAAGAGGGATTTGAGTTTGGTGTTGAAGAGATGTGACATGAGGTTATATCATGGTGTGAGACAAACTTTTGATCACTGTCAAGCCACCTCAAGACTTTACTCTTGCTTCTATGCAACTGTTTTCAGATGACTTTTGTTTCTGTAACAGTCCATCTTTGTGTAAAGATTGTTGGTGGCCTTGAGGGCGTTTCATAACCCAGTTTACATCCCACATGTTATACAATGTATTCCTTTTTTTAATGGGAAAAGAATGTGTGAATAGAACTAATACAGCTTGCTCAGTTTGTAACAGACCTTGGAATGAAGAGAAGAAAAGAGAAGAAAGAGATGACTGAAGGCTGAAATAGAATGAAATATATTTCCTTGTCCTCTTTTTTGAGACACCCATTTGCTTTTTATCCACTATGTTATTCTAGCCCCTCTCCACACTTTTCCTCTCATGCTCTGTGACCCTTAAATCTCACTCTGCTCCTGACCTCCATTTAAAACACACTCCTTCTCTGTCTATCTTTCTCGCTATTTCTCTATAACCTTTTTTATTGCTCTCTACTACCCGTCATTGTCTGTCTCCACTCAATATTTCTCTGTATAATTCAGCAGGAGAAGCAGAGAGTCTTAGACTTTGGCCAATAGTACATAAACTTTCACAAACACACTCATAGATGGATAATCAAATGTATGTATTATTAGTGTTATTTGTGCCTTTATAAATACATGATTTAGAATGTGTTGTTTAATACTTTGAGATTTTACGAAAACAAAGCTTTATTGTAAGCATTTAGGTGAGAAGATAATACCCCTGCTGTGGCTGTCTGTTAATTTATAGAGCCAGGAGTCGATTATCTTAGCTTAGCATGATGACTGGATAAGTGGGGAGAACATACAACCTGGTTTACTCCTAAATTCAAAAATATGCTTACCGACACTTCTAAAGGTAACTCATTAACATGTTGTGTCTCATTAGTCTAATCTGTACAAAGCTCGTTGTGTGAAAATGACAACTTTTTGCTAGAATTACTACCTTGATGACCAGTGGCCGGGTGCAGTGTTAGCTTATATCGCTAAATTGTCAAATTTTAACTTACACCAGTCGTCAAGGAGTATTTCACTTTCTTTAAGCGGACTTGCTACTGATCTTTTAGGGTCTGGTCACACCAGAATTTTGCCAAAAGAATTTATGACTAAAATCAATTCTTTTCAATTGAATTACCACGATTATTGGATTTACTCATGGAAGCAAAGTAAATCTGCGCAGAGCTTTCACGTAGAGTTAAACTTGGCCTGTGTAGACAGCTAGATTGATTAAAATAGGCATTTTGTAATTGTTCTGTGAGTGTGACTAGTGTGTCTGATTTTTTTGTCTTCTCTCATCTATTTTTATTGGTGCTGTTAGTTGGATCAAATAAGTTTCTGACATCTCTTTTTACATAACCTATGTGTATCATGCAAGTGGCGAAAGACAGCAAACTATGGTTGGTCGCGGTCCAACATCTAGGCTGTCATTTCCTTTTGGCCAAGGCTTTATGACAGTGACCATCTAGAAAGGCCAAGATGCTGTGTAGTCTGATGGCAGCATTAGACATCCAGTTAAATTATGCTGGTCTAATCTCATTCTTGAATATACAGTACTTTAAACTGACACATACAGTAGATTTAAAGCAGGTGTGTATGAGTTTGTTTCATTTTGGGTTAAGAAAGAACTAAGGAAAAGCCACCAAAAACCCAACTATTGCTTTGGAGGTACATTCATTTATCGTGTTTTTTTCTCATTTTGTGAAACATAACGTTCAGTTTAATCCCTGGCTCATTACACATCATATACACTTTGCATTGTCATCTGTCAACTGTAGTAAAATTTAAAGTCTGAGAATAACTGATACACTGCCATGTAAAACCTTGCAGTGGAGCTGTTTTTTATTACTGCAACTCTTACCAAAGATCAGTCAGTCAGACTCCAGCTGGCCAGTCACACAGTGTGCTACTACTGAGCTACCATCAAATCAGTCGGTTGGCCAATGGTAACTTTTCAGTTCGTGCCTTCAACGATGCCTCTATAGTAGCCCATGAACTTTGTGAATGTGGATTTAGTTTATTCTCTCTGAGCACCTTATGTCAGTTTGTTGTGAAACTCTGTAAGTAAATGACAGGACACATGCATGAAACATAATTTAAGAAGCATTTACAGAATGTTTTGTAGACTTTAAACTGTGTATTTGCTTGGATGGCACATAAAGTTTGAAATTAATTTAATTGAATCATTTGAGGAGCACAGGAGGGCGGGAGCTGCTTGTGTGGGAGCCAAAACTCTCTCATCCCTTTTATTCAAGTCCTGTTAAATTTTTGATGCACCCTTGATTTATTCACTTTTGGTGATGATAGCAATGATATGCCTCATCAACAGCTTTAATTACAGAAATATAACTCAATTTTTATGCAAAATGCTACTTAAAATATGATGTCCCCCAGTAACACTTTGCTTCAGTAATGCATAAATACAGGAACAGTGTATATACAGGGCAGTACTCCAGCCACTTTTACATCTGTTTGCCTTTCTGGCAAACATATCTGTGCACTGGAAAATAACTGCATTATATCAGCTCTCAAAAGACCTATAAGTTCCTAGCACTTAGTATTTATGGTCTTAAAGGAGTTCTTGAGCTGTCCTCCATCAACAGTGGCTGTCCCTTTAATCTCTGCTGATGCCACTTTTTTGCCAGCAGTCTAAGAATCAAATCAAGAAAAACAGAGACAAGAAGAAACTTTGCTTGTTTGTAATTATTAAAGACAAGAGAAAGAAAGATCATAGTGTGCCAGCGGTCAATATCCACTGCATGGGACAGATAAAGTCAGCACTTAAAGGCAAATGGAGTCACTATGGATAAGCAAAATGGAAAATAAAGCTCCACAGTACAGCGAATGGCTCCTGTAGGCAGTTTAGCTGGCAATTGCGCATTATTTAAAATGTGATATTAAGCTGAAGGTATTGAGTGAGTTTACTAGGTCACGGCCTCCATGTCCAATATAGACTCATCTTGGTTAAGAACACACATACACATACACACATGGGTATACAAAAACACTGAGTGCAATGGAAGAATTTGTACTCCAGATGGATTCACACACTGCACACATGCACACAAACCCAGATGTGTGTGCAAAGCCAGGGGACGTTTTCCAGAGTTTTTGTTTGCCACTTCAGGTTTGTTTCATACGGGTAGTAGAGCCTTAAGGGCAGTGAAAGGCCTCATAAATACATTATCACTCAGATGGCAAACGCTGAAGGCTCCACTGAATCCATCGGAGGTGAGTGCGTGAGGGAAAGAGTGCGTGTGTGTGGAGGAAGAGGTAAGGGTGTATTAGTGCATTAGTAGGGAAGTCATGAGCTGCCATAAGAACGTCTCTGCCTGCGCATTTTAATATGGTTTCAGAGTTGAGTGCACAAACACATATTCCTCACTCGCTCCTGCTTAGTGATCACATGCATGAACACACACCACATCTGCATATACCTGCGTGCATGCAGTTGTGTACATATACACTCTAGCACATTCAACTCTTTTTCTGTCAGGCACACACAGAAAAAAAGTTGAGTGGCTTTTCTTTTTGACCAGTGTTCTCTATTGACACATTTTAATATTTCATCAGTTGTCTATTTTTAGATACCCATTGGAGGCATGTGCACTCTGGTACACGCACACACACGGACACACAAATTACTGCATGAACAGTCCCAAATAGTTGCGTCCAACATAGTCACATATGCCCACATTAACATGCACACTGGCAAGCCACACCAGCATGAAGCATGAAGACACTCTGCTGCTGTGCCACACTAATCTTCTCAGGAGTAAAGCAGTGGATTCTGATGCAACGTGTGTGTGTGTGTGTGTGTGTGCGTTGCAATTGTGCGTGTACGTATCTTTGTTTTGCACTGTATATATGTATGATGCTTCTTTACACACCTGTATGCATTTTCCTTAGCATCATGTAACAACCATGGGCTTGTGTGCCAGATGGAATTTTTTTAACTGACCGCTCCTTTTTGCTTTTCCTGCTAAAAGACTGAGGCTACAGATACATGGTGATACAAGCAAAAAAGGCTGTATTCATTTGCAGAAGACATGAAGAGAAACAGCGCTAGTGCTAGTTTGTCATAGTATTATAAGTATGATAAAAACAAATATAGAGTTAGTGTGTTATTACTTTCAAACATAACCCTATCGAAACAGTATGTTTAACCGAATGTTACGAGAGAAAGGTTTTAAGGATGAGGATTAACTGATGTGTTTGGCTAGTGTAACAGTCTCTGTGGTAACATTAGTTGGAGTTTAAACTTCCCTGAATCCAGTTTACAGCAGGACATAACTGTTACCCCACAAACTAATTCGTTGTATGATTACACAATTGCTATTTGGGGCACGGGTGTAGTGAACAGTCAGTTAAAGCTAACGTTACACTTGGTCGGACTATCAAAACTTTTTCTTTCACCTTTTTCCTGTGTGTATATCTGTGAGTACCTGTGCATGATAGTGCGCATGTGTGCATAAACAGTCTATGCATGCAGGCCTGCACACTTAGCAGTGTTTTCCTTCATGCCTCAGTGTGTGATTGTACAGTATATGGTGACAAAATAAATGAAAAACCTGAATAAATGAGTGGAGAAACAACAAATGCAGATGCTTCCACGCAGGTGCTCTGCATGGTACAATTAAGCAATGAACATCTCATCACGCTCTGTTGCATTATTTAAAAATGCTGAGCAGGCCCCGTTTTTTGTGATTTTGTATCAAGATGGCACAAAGACTGCTCCACTGGCTATTGTTTCAATAGGAACAGTGACTACAGTGGCATCTATAGTTAGATCTATGGGAAAGACGTCAGCGAAAGGCTCGGAAGCTGTGGTCGACCGTGCACATTTAATTAACGTGATGCTCTTGCATTAGTTTGATATGTAAGGAAAAACAGGAGAGCAACTCTTCCTCAGGAGACTGAGAATGTCAATGCAGGACGTGATCAGACTGGATCAGAAACAACAGCCCTTCAACAATTACATAGAGAGGGATCTTACAGTAGGGTTGCAGTGCATTAAGCCCTCATTACAAAGATGAATACGCATTGGAGAGTTAAGTGGTGCAAAAACCACAGACACTGGTCTACAGAGACATGGAAAAAAGTGATATGGTCAGATGAGTCATCCTTCACCTTATTCTCAACAAGTGGACGAATGTATGTGTGGCTTACACCAAGAGGATGCTAGAGGCCTGAATGCTGGACCCCTGCAGTGAGGGGATCCGGTGGCTCTGTTATTCTGTGGGGGGCATTTTGCTGGCATGGTTTGGGTCTACTTGTCCCCTTAGAGGGAAGGGTCACTGCAAATTAACTCAAAGTTGTTCTGAGTGATCACGTTTATCCTGTGATGAAACATTTCTATCCTGATGGGAGGGGTCTCTTCCAGGATGACAATGCCCCCATTCATAGGAAACGGGGGGGTCACTGAATGGTATGAAACTGATGTGAAACATATGGTATGGTCTTCAAATTTACCAGATCTCAACCCAACTGAGCACCTATGTGAGATTTTGGACCAACATGTTAGACAGTGCTCTTCACCAGCATCATCAAAACACCAAATTAGGGAATATTTTTTGGAAGAATGCTACTCCATCCCTCCAGTAGAGTTCCAGATACTAGGAGAATCTAGGAGAATGGCAAGGTGCATTGAAGCTGTTCTGGCAGCACGTGGTGGCCCAACACCTTAATAAGACACTTTATGTTTTTTTTTTCTCTTTAATTTGTCACCCATCTGTATGCGTGCACTTTTATGGCTTAATGCGCCTGTGCATGTTTGAGTTTTATACCTTGGGAGTTAGGGCATTTTGGCCCGTCCTCATTTTCTGACACAACTTCAAAGGGCTGTTTCAGGGATAAGACTCGGTTTTACAGTTCATGTTAGAATTAGTTTAATGTTTAGGTTAGGGTTAGTGTAAGGGTTGGGGTTAGGCATTTAATTGTGATGGTTGAGGTTAGGGTAGGGGCTACAGAATGTATTATGTCAGCGAGTGTCCTCACAAATACAGAAAACGTGTGTGTGTGTGTGTGTGTGTGTGTGTGTGTGTGTGTGTGTGTGTGTGTGTGTGTGTGTGTGTGTGTTCACGTGTGCTTCCCCTCTCTGCACTGTGAACAGCAGGCCAGCTGACACCTCAGCGAGGATGGATTAGCATATCAAACTACTGGCACGGCTCTGTATGTCTCCTGACACCTACTTTACTCCCATGTGGGCGACTTTAGAAAAGACACGGGTCATGTTTCAAGGTGCAGCAGGCAACTGCCTTCAGTAGAAAACCTCTGAAAAAAAAAACAATTTATGCTACTAGGATAAAATTCCTATGCGTTTGCAATTGGCCCTCTAAACTCTCAGTGTCTGGTAGCCTGAACCTGGGAAAAATCCTCTGGAGCATAGAAAAAGATTATTTTTGTATAAGGTATAAACTGAAGTAGTTAGGATGAGATTTACCATGGGTGAACAAACAAAGAAAAGGTATGTGTAACCCACAGAAAATGAAATATCGTCAATAGAAAATCCAGGCAAAGAGGTTACCATGCTGGACACATTAAGAGACAGTCGATACAGACTTTGATGATTACCACTATGGTACTTGAAATTATTTTTTTTCGTCTGGTTGCACATTTAGAAATAGTGATGGAGTCTAATGAAAGACAACACGTTATTGAGCATTTGGGTAGAACATGCTAATTAAAGCAAGTAAGCAAATGAATTTATTCATTCTTAAAAAAGCACATTATTGTCCTCGATTTAGTTTTAAAAGGGAGGATACACACACATTTAACAAGTTAATTAGCCAAAACTTGGAGACTCCAGGTCTGTGAAATATCCATCCCCACTGGTTTTCAATTGCATATTATCTTTTCTCCTCTAAGCTATCCTTCTTGGCTGTCTCAGTATAAAAAACTACCAGGAGAAATTGTTTTCTCATTCTCCTTTAAAAAACAACTTCTTAATCATATCATTGCTCTTACTGTCTCCTGTAGAGGTGTCCTGTGAGTCCAAGATGCCTGATTCCTGGAGCGATCGGATGCAAGAGTCCACCAGCTCTAGGCCTGTTGTCAGCTCTTCCTCTATGTCTTTCTGTCCATCTGCATGTGCACAGACAACATAGGAAACAAACCTGAATGGAAAGAAAGACACTTCTTCTTCTGCCTCTTCCAGACTGCTCCATCATGTGTCTGCCCTGTGGGATGGGACCTTAAGATACATTTGTGGCTGGATTAAACTGCAAGGGCAGCCCAAGACAAAAAGGACTTATGGGCCCCCACTGACTCTCGATTTCTCCTGTTTCATGTCCATTCTGAATATACCCATTAACCTTCAAGTACCCATCATGTACAGCAGACACACCAGACTATACATGGCAGACATACATGTACATATACGGTAAACGCTATTGTGCCACAAGTTGTTTCAGTATGTGAAATTCATTTCTAGTAACATTAATTTATTTAAGAATATGTGCCTTGTAAATGCTATATCAACTGAAATAATAGGTCTTAACCGTTTAAACCTGATTGACAAAATTTGCGTTATAATTCACAAACATTCTTCTCAGAATCATAACTCAAAGTCAAATGGAAACACACAGACATCCTGCACATACTGTTGGAGTGACCGTCTTCAATGTCCACCAAGAATAAACATCCATAAATCCATTTGGAATCATAAAGAAGACAGTCCTCATAATTTAACATGTCTCACAATCATCTTGTTTTGACATTTTCTTATGTTTCAAAGTTACCCAGTGATTTTTGTGTGTACATCCATGGTTACAGTGCAAAGAAGAATGGCTAGCACCTAATTTGGCATGATTTTTCATGGTGCAGATTCACCAAAATTAAATATTGGTTGACGAAGGGGGGTAAGCTAACTGTGCTTACTATCCACCACAGGATCTTGGACATATAGAACACAAATCATACAAAAGCATAAAAGCAGTGACAAAGTCCATCAAAGTCTACTTTTTTTATTACCCGATCGATACATTGTTCAAAAGTACTAAAGCGCAGAATGTTCCATTAATATGGTTATTAAAAGTTGGAATGCTGACACTCTTCTCTATTCATCTACAGGTATTTACAAAATTGTGGGGATAAAAAAAAATGTAAAATTTCTTAAAACTTTTTCCCTGTAAAAACTGCTCCTTAACATGGATTGTATAGTACCACTGCCATGCCAACTGATGGCATTTTTGAGTACCTATGAACTTGCAGTGACAATGTCATAAGACTGGGAATAGCAAGACCTGCCAGGTTCAAAGGGTTAAATTTGTATTTTTATACATGGCCCTCATCATTTGCTTATCTTTCCACCATCAACAAAGCGTTAACCTTGCAAGTAAAAATTCATTATCGTCCAGCTGCTGATTAGCAACTAAATAAATGTCCTCATTAACGCATCATCACAGAGTAATGTGTAATGATATACCTCAGGTCAAGGGTAAAAACTAATAATCCAGCAACAAATTTTGTGGGATTGCTATTTATGGGGCACCTACTTGTACTTAGATACCAGGCCCTTTGTTGGTCAGAGAGATGCTGATAAGATGCCCAGTGTCTTTAAGTTAAAGAGGGTCTCCCACGCGGGATAAAACCTTAAAAATTAGTTTTCGGAACAACATTAATCTCTTATCGAGAGAGGGAGAGAAATGGTAATAGTACAGAGGCCTTAGTGAGAGGATTTTGGAGGCTGATTTTACTGACTTTGACTGATGCAGTTGCAGACTGATGTTGATGCTGTTGGTGAAACATTTCCAGTGCTGTCTGCGAAATTACGGTGGATTTACTTTCACCCTCACACACAAAGGCCAAAACTCATTTTCAAGCCTGTTTCACCCAGAAGTGATGGGTTTTTAATGATTCCTGAGTGATGACGAGATCAAATGGTCTGATTGGAGTGAGCAAAAGGTTTCCTTTTTTACAACAGAGTAAATGTAGGCCTTCTGAGACCAAGTGCTCGAGCTTGAGCACAGCAGATGGATGAGGACCACAGCAGACACTGAAAGCCTTGAGTATGAAATGTTTTAACCACAAACCTCTGGGCTTCCTTGTGTTTAGTTACCTCTTTGTTGGCAGAGGTCACCAACCGTGCACTCAGATAATCAATCTACTCTCAACACCCCATGCATCTCAACATGACTGACAAAGAGGGAGAGAGAAAGACCTAAGTGTCATGCATGTGTGGTGTTTTTTCAGCCAGAGGGCTGTCAAAGACATTGTCAAGCCCAGAGAGGTGTCTTAATTTGACTTTCTAATTGTCTAAAGGCCTCACACTCATTGATTCTTGTTGTCCTTGATGGAAAATACTTCCCATCTGGCACCAGAAATAGGTTAAACTAAATTCTGAGAATTATTTGCAAATGCTTTTTGACCTTTACTCAGCTGTCAGAAGGGATGAGGTTTGGTTGGAGGATTAGAGAGACAGGAGTTTTGGTTAGAACAAGCCTTTTCTGTTTGGGTTTTGGTGCAGAGAGGGATTTGGACTGAGTATTTTAACTGCAGCAGCCGCCATAGCTCTTGTAAAGGATTACATCAATAAATTGTAAATGCATGATGGGGATTTTTACAGTGGCTACCAATATAATGAGCACATTCAGCAATGAAAACAATAGATGACCAGAGGGCATGAAAGATGTAATATTACCTTGGCTGTTCCAGCGAAATTTTTCATCTGCTGAACTGCAAGAGACGAAAAACAGAAAGCAAACAGTGTTAGAGATATAAGCAAAAATAAATTTTACTGGCACAACTTTTGTTCTTGTTTGTTGGTGCACGAGCAGCCTGATTTTAAATTGTAACAGTACTGCTATCAGCCTCATATGCCATTAACTGTCTCTTTTTCCCATTAATCCACTTTATAGTATTGTAATAAAATAGGAACTGTCACAGAATGGGACAGGATTTTTATATAACTGTATATTGTTGTAGGAATACATTGCATGGCCATTTACAGTGTCTTTCACCTTCAGCTGAAGGATGACAAACCACAGAGTGCTGTGTTTTGGGAAAATTCATCAAGCTCTAGAAACACTCCGAAAGACATTGCTGTCATGCTGAAAAGAAGGCTGTTTTTTTCTGTTTCTTTTGGAAAACCAAGGATCTTATCCCGCAACAGTGTTATCCTGTCATAGAAACGATTTCAGGGAGCAGAAAAGGATTTGGGATGAAAAAATGTTGCTAAAAGGGCAGTGAGAGCTGCTAAGAAAGAGCGAAGTGTAAACTGGCCTGGAAAAGAGTCTTGAAAAGACTCTGGAAAATTCTGGAAAGAGCAACAAAAATATGACAATGTACCAAAACAATAAAGGGAGCACAAAGGAAAAAATTCCATACACAGAAATGTACTGATAAGGTACTAAATAGTGACCATTGAAGACAGTTTTTCATTGAGGAAATTAGTAGGTCCTTTAATTAATGTGGTGCAGAAGAATCATATCAAGAGTGGAGTTATAGCAGACAGCAATGAAACAGTTTTGAATGTCTTTCAGAGTAGCTCTAACTGGTGTTAACATCCTTGCGAACGATTAACAATGTGTGCATTGGCTGGAAGGTTACCTATTGTTTTTTTCTTCTCTTACAACTAAATATATTGGTTGTGGACAGTTTTACTTCACAGTGCAGATATGAAATATGTGATATTTACAGGAATCCGCATTCAATCCTCTTCTTTTCCATACGGCTTTACCTTAAATGAGTTCTTCATGTCAGCTTCCTACTTGTAATTACAGGTCTGATGTTTTTTGTCCGCTCTGTTATCCCCCACCTTAATATCTTACAAAACAGTTTATCAAAGCACAGGTGGAAAACTGCATCTAATGGCAGAAATCCAGGATGATTAGACACATGCACAGTAGCACAATAGTCCAATTCTAGTTGTAGTTGTAGAAAGTTGAACAAAGTCCACTGTGATTGCCCTTACTTAGTTGTGTTTATGTGCTGTAACATCAATAAAATTTGATTATTAGTTTTTGCCTGGCCTTGTACACATAATGTATTTGCAGACATACCCAAATAAGACTTCTCCTTCATCTGGACAGCTAATAAGTCATTTCTGCCCGCTGAGACGCTCTCATTTGGTGTTTCAACACAGCTAATCACACTACACTATATACAATATGAAAACTGATTTGACTGAGCTGCTCAATATGCTAACAGCCCTGTAATTGTCTTACGTAGGCTATATTTTTCTTGTGCTAATAGCAAATGGGAGAATTAAATTTTGCTGAACAGCAGTATTTTATGCAGCGAAACATTCCTAAAATTAGCTTACATTAGTGTATTGAGGTGTATTGAACTGAGCAAGGGTGAGTTTTATTGCATATGAATTCAATTTTTGATTTGTAACTGGAACATTGTGTCATTTCCTCTTTCAAAAGTTGGTGTATTCTGACCTTAATGTTACACATAAAGACAAGAGAGTTCACCAAAGATCATTATGAATTAATGTCAGCTAGATGAGACTTTAGACTGGCTAACACTCTGCTGCAAATACAAACCATGTTCTAGAAATCCGTTTTCCACTTGTATCTCTTTTAAACAGGTTACTCGTCACACCACCCTGTTTAGCTTGACTGGCAGAAGCTACTGCCAGGAAGTACTGCAGGTCAATACATAAAAGCTAACATTAGCCACCCTGCTACAAGTCAAGCCAGTCAATGATGTAAGATGGCCGCAGGCACAATGCAGTACAGCTAACTAAGTGCCAGCGAGTATAGCAAATCACATGATGACACAATCCAAAGTGCAACACTGAATATATCATTAGCTCTTACTAGGCTGAGACACTTTGGAAAAATCATCTCCGCTAAGTTGCATTTAGTGCTCCTCCAATGAGCATTAGGCACTTGATTTTTGAGATATCCTGGGAAGCGATGCGTCCACTTCTGAGGCTTGTTGAATCAAACGGCCTCAAGTGGACTGAGTGCTGCTTTTAAACCCATTCCCAAGCCGTGTCCTTCTCGACCATTGAGTCACCAAACACTTGTTAAAAAGATGCCAATACTCAAAGGTTGGTTGGATGTTATGCCTGTGAGCCTAGGAAAAGCAATGATAATGAAGCGATGAAGCTCTAGATATAAAATAAACATGCTTCAATCCGCTGGCTAAAGAAAATACTTTCTCTGTCACATAAGTAAAGCAGATGATGAAGCAATTTACAAAGGGACAGTTTGACATTTTGGAAAATGCACTTGCTCACTTTCTTGCCAGGAGTTAGATGAGAAAATAGATACACTATCATGTCTGTATACTATATATGATGCTAGAACCGGAAGGTTATTAGCTTAGCTTAAATCCTGGAAGCAGAGGGAAAACAGTCAGTCTAGCTCTATCTAAAGTTTGCCTCTAAAGCAAACTAATTAACCTGCTATATCTTGTTTGTTTAACCCATACACAAACAGAAATGTAAAAAGCACACGTTGTGGTTTTACAGGCCGGATTTTTTAAACTTAGCTCACTACCGTCGCCCTCTCTTCCAGTCTTTAAGCTAAGCTAATTGCCTGCTGGTTTTAGGGTTTATATTTAGCACAAAGAAAAGACACTGCTCTCATCTAACTCTTGGCATGAAAGCTAATATGTGTAATTCCTAAAATATGAAACTATCTCTTAAAGACATTTGCTGTAAAAAAAAAAAAAAAAAAAAAAAGCTATCACTTATGTGTATCGTCATCAGTATTTTCAAATTCTGACAGATTAATGCCAGGTAGTAAAATTCCTTCTTGTCACTAATGCTGCATGATTCAGAAATGAAGAGCATTTTGGTATGAAATCCTCCATATCTGTAACCCCAAGGCTTCTTAGTTAAACCTGGAGATGAATTCTATTCACAAGCTGCAGACACAGAAAAGATGCTTTTAAATCATCCCATTGATTACCTCCATTCTGTGTGCATGTGTGTGCGTGTGTGTGGTTTGTGACGGATCGTGGGGGGGAGCCAAGCGGTACATGCTAATTGGACTGTCTGTCAGTAAAGCAGCCTCCTCATTTATCAGGTGTATACCAAACAATACACCCCCACATGTGCACACACACACACACACACACACACACACACACACACACACACACACACACACACACACACACACACACACACACACACAAGATATACACAGCACACATTTACTACAGAAAGACACAAATGAATCAAACAAAGCAGGGGCGCAGAGAAGGAGTTCATCTGTGTCATGGAGGATGGAGTGTGTTTATATCAGAGGAATATCTTGGACAGAGCAGGATGATGAGGATTATTATCACTAGTCTGGGTTCAGACAGCGAGTACTGATGACACAGGCTGAGTCAATGTTTTTGTAAAGGGCAGGGCACACTGGTCCCCACATTCTGTTCCTGCATTTACTGGTATCAAAATGTTGCCTCTCGACTCCTGAAAAAGCCTCAGTAGAGGTGAATGTGTGTTATTTACCAACGGGCAGGATATGATGTAGGTAAAACAAAATGCAAGCTGAGTGCTCACACAGAAACCCTGCTGCAAACTGTGATGAAAGAGGCCAAGTGGTTTTAACACCAAGCGGTTACATCCACAGGGGCTAGAGGTGGAATATAAAACAGTCCAGAGGGTTTTAGATTTCTGTCGGAGCTGGGGGGAAATATAGGAGTTTGTTCGTATCATCAGGGAGTTCGAACTGGAGAAAGGCATGAGAAGAGAAGAGAGATCAGGATACAGTCCATGAATAGCTGTACAATATTTTAAGGCAATCCATCCAATAGTAGTTGAGATATTTCGCCAAGACCTACAAATATCAACCTTTTGGTGACACTAGAGGAAAAGTCAGGGGATCACCAAAGTCAGTAGGCTTTATCCTTTCGGGGAACATGACTGTTTGTGCAAAATGTCATGGCAACACATCCAAGACTCTTAAGCTATTTCAGGCTGGAAGAAAATGGTGGACCCATTGACACTGCTCTAAAGCCACATTGCTAGTGTTGCTAAAACTGCCATATTTTGGCTGCCTCCAGCTTTTTCAATATGAGACTTTGCTCAACATAATTGTAATTTATGCAATAAAGTCTGCACTGCATAACCGTCAAAGTGTGCCTGCTTCTATAACTCTGACTATGATAAGAATTTGCTCCTTTCCTTTTCTCTGGTGTATATTATTGTAAAATTAATATGGTGGGAATTTGGACTATAGGGTGGTACAAAACAATTCCCTTGAAGATGTTATTCGGGGCTCTTGGAAAAAGTGATTTTTCTCCAGTTTCATCGTTTTGGATTGACCCACTAACCTTTCGATGAAAAGCCAACCCCCACCGCCTCCTGAGCTACAGCCTTGCTCTTCCTCTCCTTTTTCTCTCCCGCCCGAACATGCAGTCCTCCTCGTCTTGGCCACTTGGTACATCTAATCAGACCTCACTATCTGCAACAGCTCATTGACCTCTTGGCCCAGGAAACACAGAGAGTTAGTGTTTTTTCCCACTGAATCTCTGTGGCTCATCAATGAGATGTGACAGTATAATTAGTGGGCCTAGAGAGAGCTAATTGACAGCCTGATCAGCGCGCCTGCTGCAGGTCACACCACAGCATAGCACTTCATCACCGCTAATGATGTAATGCTGTATGCATGTGTAGACAGGTCTGAGTGTGGCTCAGTCTGTGTCCATACAAGACAGTACATGTGTGCAGAGATCAACACAGAGTTTTGGGTTTGAGTGTGCAAAGCCCAAATATTAGAGTAAGAACTGTAAACCAATAAAGGGCCTTGAAAGTCATTGATGAAAAAAAATGCTATCTCATATTTTATTATCCTCATCCTCTGCTCCTTTTGCTGCGCAGAAAACACAAACCTATTATGTAATACTCAATAACGTAACCGCAAGTGAAGCACAATGTTGTTTACTGCACGACTGCTCTACATCAATACTGGATTATCTCAACATGCGCCCCGCTATTTCTCCAATCCACAAAAAAATGGCCTTGCTAAATTAGGACGATAACATTAAAGGAAACTCCCCTCAAGTGTGTAAATCAAACTGCTCTGGACTAATTTACAAAATAATTGGCTAAAAACTGACCAGCAAAAAGTAATTAAAGTATTTTGCTCCACAACCCATTTTGACCTTTGAAATTTGGTACTAGTTGATGGCTCGTGTAACAGGTCTTATCCTCTACTTTTTCCCAGTACAGGGTTATGAACGGACAACTACAGACTGTCACCTCTGATCAATCGTAACCTTATGAATAGATCGCAGATTCAGTTCTATCATCAAACATTAAACCTTGCTAGACTATTCTGACTATTGTACATCAGTTGCAGTATTATGAAAACTAGCAACCTTAAGCTTTCATGTCATTAGCTGCAGTATAACTGCATGTTTTTAAGAGGATTTTAATACACTGATATGCTGTTTTTTTAACCTTTTTTCTCCTGTTTTGATATGTTTAAAAAAAAAAATGTATGTTTGTAACACAAAACATAGTTAATGCAAATGGTAGGGCATCCTTGGTCCATCCTAAAGGCATCACAGAATGCCACAGCACACACTTCGGAAACCACTCCAGTAGTGTAGAAAACCATCGTTTTACCTATAATTTTGCTTTCTGCACACATTATGCTAGCGTTTGCGTCAAAAAATGTCCCCAGACATGGCTAGGGTGTGTATAGGAAAAAAAGGTGTGAATATTGCTTTCTGTTTATTTCTGTTTGGAGATCAGTCATTTTGAATGTCATAACACATTACAGCCATGTTAAATGCCAGTTTAATTTAATTTTTCACATGACTTCATGATCATAACATAGGTATTTGATCGTCTCAGTGCAGCAAAACAGAAATTAATGTTCACTTGGTTAACAGGAAGCTTTGATGAGCAGCAACCACATCACAATTTTTCTGCTTGTCAGTTGTCTGACAACAGAAACAGTAAAGTATTTAAATGAGAACAACTCAATTGTGTTTGGCTGCATTAAAACACAGTTTAGGGGACCATGGAGATCAGGAGGGGACAGAACAAAGGTTTAACCAACTGAGGCGTTCCTATTGTTCAGGCGTTGTAGTGTGGAAAGAGATCTTTGCCCAAATGACTTGAAAACCCTAGTGAGGATGCATGTCATTTTCCCATTTAAACAGTTTTCAGATTTAGCTGGCTTAATGTGGATAACTGGTCTGAATCTACTATGATAATGGCTCACATTGTCGACAACTAATGAACATACATTAGCAAAAGACACTAAAATGGAACACAAAAAACTTACTCTATTTACTTAGTGACCTTAACTTGCTCACCTAATATAATCCCCAAAAATGAGACCATTAAAAGCTTTTAATCAAAATACAAATAGAAAGATGGCAAAAGTTCTTTAAATCTCCACCAGGCAAAGGTGTTTAAAATGAAACCCTAATGGCCCTGAACTAAAAATTGGGTCCACAATGTATGACTCATCATTTGTCATGGGCCTCTGCTATTTTTGGAGTATAACACAAATCTTTACAACAAGTGCAAATGTACTGGTCAATATAAGGGAAAAGTATGAGCTATGATTCAGTTCAAGTAAATTGCAAGTTAGGTAAAAGCTTTCTATTGCAATACTAGAGCCCCACTATGACAATTTTAGTTAAAAGCACCACTTGATAAAGTTGTTATTTTCACTTGGAGAAAAGAGCAGATGGGAAGCATAATGTTCTGTAATTTCAAATAATGATCAACTCCTGTTGTACGTTCTGACCTGATATTTTCAGCTGCTTTAATGTGTGCATTTTGGCTATTCGGTTCTATTCCTAGAGAAAAAAAACAGGTAATTTTACAAATCAAACCACTGCTCTCTGACCACCTCATCTCTCCAACTTACTGGTCTGCTGCATTAAGCAGGAAAATGGAAAGAATAGAAAAGGACAGAGAGAGGAAGGGGGACAAAGAGAGGGAGAGAAAGAATATGATGCACAAGAAGCAATAGAGAGAATCAAAGATACAAATAGAGGTAGAAAATGAAAGCGGGAATATAACACAAAGAGAGAGGGAGGGGAAAGGGGGAAACAGAGGATGAAAGTCAGAATATGATATTGCGAGAGATAGAGAGAGAGAGAGAGAGAGAGAGAGAGAGAGAGAGAGAGAGAGCTCTGCTAAATCCAATAAGGGGGGCTTAAAAGAATGAATGCCAGAGATAGCACTGAAAATCCTGTCACTTTATCCACCCAATAAACACATTCTGAACCCAGTCCACATAATGCATCTATTTCCATGCGCTGCATATTATCTGTTATCTGTACTGACCACAATGGCTGGCCCTCTTGTAGACAGAGCTGTTAGATAATAGAGCCACCCATAAAGAAAAAAACAAAAAACAAAGAAAGTAAAGCAAAGGCCTTTTAGCTCTTGAAAACAATCAAACAATACTGCAGCTATTGCTTGTGTCAACCCTAATTTAGATTAGAAAGCTTAAGCCACTCTGTGGTTGTTAATTTAGTCAGCACCATTTTACACACTTTACATAACAACAACACAGACCCAAAGGCTTTTATAATAAAATCACAGTGGAGGACTTTTGCAAATGTAGATTATTTTTATGCATAAATTTCATTTTGACGTTAACCAGCGCTTGTCAGTTGTACAAGATTCATATTTACCTTTAGCTACTTTATACACATCTCATGCAATTTGAACCATACTCTTTATTCACAGCCGCTGACACTGCACTCTGCAAAGCTTGGAGTTTCCAGTTTTGGACAATATTATTAAAAAGTATATAAATGAAAAGTTGTGGCTGGCCGGAAATTTACAAGATTGAAATGATGTCCGAGTGCAAGTGCATGCAGCAAGAGATGACGCTTCCCGTATACTCCAAGCTTCTACCCCTCCCGCATCAGGGGCCTTCAACAGCAGTCGGCGGACCATACGGTGAAAGAATGACGTAATGCAAACTATTCATCTATGATGAACACTTCCATCCCATCCTCAAAACTTCTCACCTTGCGAGGATGGGAGGGAGATGCGGGATAGACAGGAAGTCAAAAACAGATCTTATCCCCATAAAATAAGAAACATACAAGCAGCCTTGCCACAATTTGGTGCCAGAAGCCACGAGACGACACATGGTGGTAACAGACCGATTTCACCCAGCTGCTGCTAGCCTGCTGCTAGCTTTTCCTGCTAAATGTGTGTGTGGGGTTGCCAGCTTCCACTAGTAGAAAAACAGTAAGGCCGCAGATGGATAGTGGCAGTTGTTTTGTTGAAGAGTATTTTGTTTAATAATAGTAACTCATATTTTATTGTGTGAGGGATGGATTAAACCTGACTAAACCCAAATTTTCTGAAGCTACCAGCATCTCTGGAACTGCTCATTCTGCCGCCAAATCTTTCCAAATTACAGATCAGTCATGCAAGTGCAACATGCAAAAGCAGCCAGTTTGAAAAGTACGAAAATGACTTGCTCCAAGCTCCAAACAAAAATCCAGATTACTCAGCAGTGCAGTGACAGTTCATTCAAAGCTCAGTACCTGAGAGTTTGCACTTTCACCACTTTTTCAAGTTGAAGCTCAGAGAAAAGGACTTTTGCTATGTAATCAGTATTACGGGATAAACACTGGATATCTTGGATCATTGGCAACACTAAATCTGTGGCTTCACTGAGTGACACAGTTGATGTCACCTTATATGTAAGTCTCTACCTAAGAGCCAATTTAAACCCTTAAAGAAAGCTTACATTAACATAAATACTATATATACTATACTATATATACTATATATATATATATATATATATATAGAGAGAGAGAGAGAGAGAGAGAGAGAGATGTTTATTTATTTAACAATAATTTAGTTAACATTGTTATATAAAAATTACACATTAAAAAACATAAATTAATGCATATAATTTAATATGGCCAATTTTTAGCCTAAATAATGGGCTTATATTTAAAGAAAAAAGACATTTATTTGGAATGTCTGAAGATTTGTAACTGAAACAATGTATTGATTACTAATGCCACCTTTAGATATTTCTATTCAATGCTTTACTCATGTGCCACACTGATATAATGTTTCTGAGTTAAAATATCTTTTTTTGGGGGGGGCTTTTCCAATCAAATATTGATATATTTGATTGGAAAAAGGATGACAATGCTCCCATCCATAGGGCACAAGGGGTCAGTGAATGGTTTGATGAGTATGAAAATGATGTGAATCATGCTTTGGCCTTCGCAGTCAACAGATCTCAGTGGAACACCAATGGGAGGTTTTGAACCAACGTGTTAGACAGCGCTCTTCACCACCATCATCAAAACATCAAATGACGGAATATCTTTTGGAAGAACTGTGTCCATCCCTCCCGCAGATTTCCAGAGAGGTTTAGAATATATGCCAAAGTGCACTGAAGCTGTTCTGGTGACACGTGGTGGCCCAACACCTTACTAAGACACTTTATGGCATTTGTTTCCTTTCATTTGTCACCCGCTTGTATATATTTCTGCCACCCCTTAAAGTCTCCATGTTACCCTCTTGCCACCCCATGAATATTTCTCTAGATCAGCCCCTGCTCACCTCCACTGGACACCGATGGAGGCTTTTGGAACAGTGTGCTAGACAGCAATCTCCACTACTGTCATCAAAACTGGAGCTGTTCTGGATAGTTGTGTATTGGTTGTGTATGATGGTGATGTGTCAAGACCTTCTTTAGTGTAACAAGTATTACATTTCACCAATTCAGCGAGATGAAGGATTCAGTTCACTGACGCACAATATCACTTCTAAATTAGTGAAAGAGGGTTACTTTAGAGTTAGTTTTAGAGTTAATTTTGATGTTGTTTTTTAATTTTAGCTTTTCCTCAGCGACACTTTAGAGAAAAATGTAATCTACTGAATCTTAAAGCTGCTATAAATGATATTTTACACACACACATGATGTATCAGACTAACAATGTTACAATTTAAAAGGTGTTGCTCATAGTAATGAAAAACCTAGCAAACCATAGATTATTGCCTGAATCTGAAGCTTCCCTTGGCTTCACTTAACTTTATAGTGATTTTCAGCTCTTTTATCCAAGCCACCTTACAGGATAATGTGCACATACATGTTTTAGTATTAATGACCTCAATGGGAATCTTTGCTATCGCCATACTTTACACAGGTGTTATTCACCTTCACAGTGTGTCTCCCAATATCCATTGTGATCCATTGTGAACCACTGCACCGCAGCACGGTGGTGCAGTGGTTCACAACAAGAATGTTCTAGGTCGAACCTCGTGCCTGTGTTGGTTTCCAAATATGACCTTAACTAGGGCAAGAGAAGGCTGAAAGAGTACTCTGTGAAAGTATACACGCTCAGTACTGTTAAAAAGTAAGAACCCAGTTTGCTACAGAGAGAAGTGTGTAAATGTCACAATTTTTTTTTTATAGAATGGGAATGGTAGCAGTGTGCCTGTCAGAAGCTCCAGGAAAACTGCCATATATTGCAACAGGAGCTACAATGCATGGCTTGGCTGGAAACCACATAAACAATAAGTCATACAGTGGATATTAGCTACCTAGTAACCTTTTGTCAAATTCTCAATCCAACAAATATCCACCTTAAATCTTTGATCGATGATCCTGCATTTGGTGTTAGTGGTTGTTGTGGCCCATTTTTTCTCAGTCAAGTTGAACTAATTAAGTATTCAGTACCACAGTTTACTCTTTTACTCTTAAAGTACTCTCAGACAGGGGGTGGATACCGCTTCCACCACAGACACCAAGCCAAGGAAAACAATGCAGGACCGGCTTTTATTTATATGTGAGCACTCTGAATTTTGTAGGTCTTTACCAGCAATGAACTAAGAGCTAAAATAATGGACTTAAAGCAACATCAGCTTCAAAATTTGATTATTTGTCTAGGCCAACAAATAAACAATGTTTATTATATCAATTAGCTAAACTGTATTAATAACTACTAACCAATCCCTCTATTAACATTACACTAAATCCACTTATTTTAGTCAGTTCCAGTCTCTCGTTTTCACTTCAACAGTAGTTCTTTGCCTTTTCCCAGAGAAAATTGAGTAATGCTCCCATCTAGATAAAAAATATCTGTGCACAATCTTTTATACCCTGAAGTGCTATATCACATTCACGTCACAGCTTTGGAGAGTGTCCCCACTATCAAGGCATAAAAAAAATAAATCGACTGTAAATAGTTTGGAGAACTGGAGCTGTAAAGGGATCGCAAGAGTACAACTAGCATTAGTATTAATAGTAGTAGTAGTAGTAGTAGTGCAGGTTTTTCTAAAGCTTTGCTAACATTAGCTACTGGTTTGTTCAGCACTGGACCATTGTCAGGTGCTGTGTGAGAGAGAAGTATTTCACTTCAAATTACAATTTGGTAGCAAATGTTTGGTCACTTGGTACAATGGAGTCACTGTCATTTTTGAATATGTGAAGAGGCCATGGTAAGGATAAAACCTGCAACAACTAGGTTTATGTCCACTTGAGTGCAGACGAAAAAAGTTGTGAATACAACACTGATGTATCCCCACTTTAAGTTGATACACTGAACTTGTCGGCAATCAGTTGCTTATTTACACATCCAGCAGTTAAAGAGAAACAGTATAATTCATTTAGAGTTGTGTTCTTGGCCACCTTGCAAATCTAAGTTCAATATTCACTCTCTTTTAGCTCTGCTTTTCGTCTTTACTACGTCCTGAGGGAAATATCTGGCTCTTTAGCTCCTAAATGCTCCACTATGTTCACGTTGAAGTCACTAAATGTGTCTGTCAGCTGTTTGGTGCTGAGCAAGTATTGGACAGTGGTTTTTTTAAGCTTTCTTGCAGCTGCTTGGAAAGTTCATCCCTACGAGCGACCTCCTTCACATTGTCATTTGATGCATTGTTATTATAAAAATATCAATTATAGGCACTTTAACGTTCAACTCACTGTATTAACTACATGATGAATTTAGAATAGGTGAATAGCAGCAACTTGTAGTATATTGTACACGTTATTGATATGGATGTGGATGTAGTTGGTACCCTCAGTGATGGAGGTGTTCTGTATTTAAGATACAGAGTACTGATGTTGCTGGGTGGCAAATGCAGCCGTAGCAGTTTGCTGCCCTAGAAGCACCCCATGAGTAAAAGAATGCAGCAAGACCCTGTTATAGCACAGAAAGCCAGTAGTTATTCATGAGACTTATTGTCAGTCTCTTAATATGAGAGTGCTGATTGAAGACCCGCTTGGGGACATAAATGAATCCATATGGAGCATGCGATATTAAAGGTGAAAATGAACAGCACTTCGAAACTTGAAATTGTACATGACCCGTGAGAGTAACAAGACAACCTGAAACCTTTCACATTATAGATGCTGAGAGCATACAAATAAACACATACAGCCATGCTACAAAGGAAGATACAAATTGAGTCCAGAGATGCTGCTAGTATTGAAATGGGACTCCAACGTGAATTTCCCGTTGCCATACTGTAGGTGGCAGTCGGACAACCCATCATCCAGAGGGGGAAAAAGTCCAGGCACCTCTCAGAATGGCTATTGTGGACCTTTAATTGCAGTCTGAGCTGGAAGACGGAGGATCTCTGTGTGTTCTGTAACTACGTGCTTTATCTTGCCTGGTCACCTGACTTTTACCTAATTACACATTATACTGGAACAATAGCAAACTGTTGCTGCTTTGTTAAGGTACTATCTACCTCGGCTGTATCTCATATCTCAAGAGAGCAGAGAATTCAATGGGTTGAAAATGTCAACAGCCTCAGGAGACTGTTGAACATTATGACTCAGAGAGGGCCATGTAGTGCATAATGCATGGCAGGATGGCATAATGAGATGGTAAAAAATTGTTCAATGCAAGGTTTAAGCCCCTGTGCAAGCTGGAGTCTGCCCTGCTGAAGGAGTCTTGAGCAAGATACTTTTAAGGCTGTCTTCACCAGCCTTAAAAGAAATGAAGGCAGCCCTGGTTGCTTAGTCAAACCCTTAAAATGACCTTTTCATGATGTGCAAAAAACGGCAACTGTCTCGCAGAAACAAAGGTAAATGTGGTGTGACATTGTTATAGCACTACAAACCTCTTTGAGAGGACATCCGGGTGGATGAGCGGAAAGTCACTTTGACATGGAGTCTAATGATACTCTAATGTTTGTCCCTCCTAAAAGTCTGCATGCGTTGTCTTTTAAGAGTGACCACAGTCTTTGCTCTGTAGTGCTAATAGAGGACAAAAACTCCACAGGCTTCCTTTAAAGCAACTATAATCAATATTTGTATAATAACAATGCAGAAAGGACAATGTAAAAACAATGTGACAATATGAAAAGGGTTGCTTGTAGTGATGAGCCTACTGAGAATTATGACCTGAACCTACATCTCCTCTTAGTGTTATGGAACTTGACTGTTTTGGTATATTCTCATAGTGCTGTTTTCTACCACAGTAGTCAGCTGCTTTCAGCAAAAAACATCTAAAAAAAACCACAGTGCTCAGCAGACAGACAAAGTTAGAGACTAACTAGTGAGCATATTGGAGCATTTAGCAGCTAAAGAGCCAGATATTTCACTCTGGACTTGGTAGAGACAGAAAACAGCTAACAGAGAGTGGGCTAACATTCATCATGTGGACACAAACGTGACTGCAAATGAATGATAATGTTACTCCACTACTGCTGGATGGTTAAATAAGCAACAGTTTGCATATTGTTTGACATACAAACTTAAAAGGTGATGATAAGTCAACAACTTGTTTCTGCTGCCCCTAAATGGTCCCAAAAAATCAGTTATGGCAGATTTAACAAGTAGTTTTAATAACTGAGAGTCATGTGGATCACTTTAGTAATACTCTCGATGTGTTTTAGAAAGCAGTGACAAATCACAAACCTATTTCATCATTTAGGCTGGGGAACATTGGAAGAGAAAACTTGGAAATACGACTTTTCTTAAGTTTTGAGATGATGCATTGTAGACAAGGTCCTGGTGAAACTTGATTCTTTGAAAAAAGGGGAACACATACGGGGTGAGATGTCTGTAATGCATCTGTGTATAGCCGGTTTCTCAGGTCCAAACATTGTCTGGAGTTGCCTTTTCACACGTGCAGCAAAGAACAGGAGGTTGTCCGTGTCAGAAGCGTTCTCACCTACTGGCAATACTCCGTTTGGTTTAGGTGAGGGGTGGCGCCGGGGTAGCGCATGCATTAGGCAGGATAGAAGCATCATCAACACGCCTACGGACAATGACCTGCTCTATTCACACGTCGGCTCAATCCGACATTGCACAGACTTTGTACTAGGGAGCTGGCAGGGTAAAGTCTGTTTAATGTCCGGTCCAACAGCTCCTCTGGGTAATATCTAGACAAGTTCAGGGTTGCAGTGTATGTGTGAAAGCAACCTGTGTTAGTACCAATGCCACCAAGTCAGATTTCTTGCACATGATGAGCCTGTTTGTTAGAGCACGTACATCCTCACTAAGGTAAGAGAGAAGCAGAAAAAAGGGAGGGGGGGAAACCCAAAAAAACAACTTTGTGTAGTTGCAAATGCAAATAAAATAATTCTGGTTGCCAGCAGTGCTGCAGCAGATTGCAATCACAAATAAAAATATCACTGACTGAATGCAGAGCTCTGTGTCTGGCTTTGACCGATAATATTTTTTAGTGAAATTCCGTTCCTTTTTGATAAAAAAGCTCAGCATGAGCTGCCAAACTGGAGCTAGGACAGCAAAGGTGAGGGGAGATATCAGTCTCGTCTAGGTCTGATGTACAGGAATTCAGGCGAGGTGGAGTACAGCTTCATTTTCCTCCCCTCTGCCATCTAGAGACAGAGAAACACAAGACCCTTTGAAGTGAGTGATTAAAGCACAGCAGGAAGAGGCGCAGCTCACCATTTCTGTTACCCCGTCCACATGCTCCAAACAAATGGTTGGAGAGAGAGGGAGTGAGAGAGAGAGAGCGAGAGAGAGAGCAGCAGAAGTCTCCTGTGACCCAGTAAATTGGTCAGATTGACTTCCTAGTCTGCCAGTGTGGGAGGCAGCCATTTTGACTCAGGGCCAAAAGTTAAATGAGAAGCGAGGAGGACATTTTGGTTCTCTGTGTGACTCCAGCCAGTCTTTCCTGAACCACTCTGTGAATTGCCTAGAGACAGATAACATCCCATAGAGGTATCTGTATACGTATTTCTCTTGGCAGATAAATAATCCATTTGCCAAAACTCTCCAAGAGTGCAAATCAGTTTGGATTTCTCAAAATGAGACATGAATGGAAATGTTTCTTAACAAACATGATGTTAGAAATGATAACGTGATAAATCTCTCTCATGGTGCTGTATAGGCATTCATTCCTTCCTTCGAACGGAATCAAAAATGAGAGTTTTGCATGACCACAGAGTCTCAGAGAGCAGCACTTCCGGACTTCACAGAATGGCATGATCAGTCATCTTTTTTAGTCCAGCACTGTACAAAAAAAAAACTGATGTGTGTTGACTTCAGTGAGCCAACGCTATCCAAATCTCTTTCCCTTCTTTTCCATTTATCAAGGGCCGAAATATCAAGCCTGTCAAGAGCTATAAATAAGTTTGATTGTCAACAGACAAAACCTCCCTTTGGGACAACTGCTCAGAGGCCATTTATTAAGGAGACAGCAGTATTTTCTTCGTGCAGAAATTGAGGTTTTATCTTATAATGGTTGGAGTACTTCAGCTTTGTTACAAATCATTCATATAACACATGCTGACATACTCTCTTATCTGCTGGTTTTAGTGGCATAAAGGGCTACTTCAAGGGAAGAAAATTTTTCTCAAGCTGCTGCACCGAAGCACACACTTTACTTCAATATTACTACAGGGAATTTGTGTCCCCAAAGCTGCCGCCTAGACAAGTTCTCCTCAAAAACTGATACCTGACATAGCCTTGCTGCAAAAACACTGTATTCAGCCCAACTGTTAGGGCTTCAATAGTAGTGTACTGTGTTTTTTTTCCCTCTCCCGATTGACAAGCCAAAGCTGTTGGCTTTGGGCTTGGCCTGTTGAACACACATATACTATACACACATACACTTTCTATCAGAAGCCGTGTGCCAAGTCTCCTTATCAGCATCGATCAGGTCCAGCCAAGCCACTTTACTGGATGGCAGACATCCAGAGCTAAATTTAGGAAAACACCACTTTCTAAAAAAAAAGGCCGACCGTCTATCCTCAGTCCCATTGTGCTGCTGCAGCTGACTCCCAGGTGTGCTTGGCTTTCAAACTGCCATGAATGCATTTAAGGAATTAAGTTAATTAAGTTTTGCTATCAACAGTTTATCTCATAGAGTGGTGCATGATTTTCTATTTAACTCCCATTGCCCATGTGTGGATGAGGCAGCTTGAATTCGCAGGACACACTTAGCCTGTTTTGTGTTGTAAAACCATATTGGACTTGCATGGTTTGATTCTAAATATTCAGGCTTTGAGGCAGCTGACGGAGGGCTCTGTGATCATAGACTGATTAAATTATATTCAGTCAAGTCAAAATTCTTATAGATTTTACGGGTTTTGATTTGCTGGATACCAAGTAAGAGAAATGCTGCATTCATTTGCAATACAAACAGCCTTAATGTGTAACTGAAACATTGCTATTCATCAGTTCTTGGCAGAGAAGTTTCCTTACTCAAGTTTTAAAAGGGCAAATATAGTGAATCTTTTACATTTTCTAAGTGGCGATGAGATAATCTTTTCTGTTGTAGCCAGTGGTGGAGGAAGAATTCAAATCCATTTCTTAAGTAAAAGTACCAATACCACCAAGTAAACATACCCCGTTACAAGTAAAAGTCCTGGATTTAAGTAAAAGTACAAAAGTATCGTCAGCAAATGTTACTGAAAGTATCAAAAGTAAAAAATGGCCCTTGCCTGCCACGTTATTATATATTACACTATATTATAGAGTTAGATTGTTAATACAGAGTCATAAATGAGTAAGAAGCATTTCACTGTTGTAGCTTCTTGAGGTGGAGCTAGTTTTAACTACTTTATATGCAGCATTTGTCAAGTAGTTCGGGCTACTCCAAAGGGTCACTCATAAGCTTATCATACTTATTTTTACGTAACATATTAAACTGAAAAGTAACTAGTAGCTATAGCTGTCATATCAATGTAGTTGAATAGAAGTACAATATTTCCCTCTGAAAAGTAATGGAGTAGAAGTATAAAGTAGCAGAAAATGAAAATACTCAAGTTAAGCACAAGTACCTTAAAATTATACTTAAATACAGTACTGGTTGCAGCTCTGTTTGACAGAAGGGTTGCATTAAGCTACACGATAGATTACATCGTAGCTGAGGTGCACCTCCTCTAAAATGTAACGACAAATCAGGGCGACCGCTGGAGGGCAGCTACAGAAGTACGACATGGGGAGTGCAAGAACTGTGAATGGTCAGCATGGGCTGCTCATGTTATCTCCTTCAAGTTTCTGATGTTGGTGGAGATCAGTGATAGTCTCAGTAAGCTCAGTAATTATCCTCTTTTCAGTAGGTTATCTAGCATTCCATTTCTACTGTAACCCTTCTCCTCACTGTGACTGTTGCTCTTTATCACAGTGAATGAAAGAAAGTAAAAACAGTCATTTTTGGGCAGTAGTCTCCTCTTTAATGACACAAGGAAAAACAGACGCTACCTGGATTTAATGCTGTTTTTATAAGTACATGCATTAAAGTCCGATAAGAACCATATGATACATCCGTCTAGGCTTGCGGTGGTTTTACCATTGGGTGAAATCAGATCCTGCACTATGAATCAAAACCTACCGGTAAGTAACTATGGCTAGACTGCCACTAACCCCTTGCACCAATTTCAGCCTGCTTTAGGCTAATAAATATTAATTTCTACATATATTCAACATATGAAAGAACATCTCCAGCAACTTTAGATGTACCTTCAGATGCTTTGCACAATACATCACTTGCTGATTGGGAAAATCATGCATCTACATCAAGGTTGCTGTACCTTTAATACCTCACATTAATGCAATTAATGCAATATAATACAACACCTCGACCATAAATAGCCTTTAAAATGACGCATGGAGTTAAATGAAAACCCTGTCTGACACATTGGTACGTGCAATTGGCCTTCATTAGAACAATAGCCAAGATTTCTGCAGTTGGAATAATTTTCTTGATAGAACTTATTTGCAGATATATAATGTGAAATAATGCATTACTTTAGAGCTTGCAAAAATGGCCAATGCCAAATGGCAAAACCAAATGCCACAATGCCAAAAAACAAATTTAAGGAAGGCAAAAATGTCCTTTGAGAAAAACAGTTGTAAAATATTTGTAATATTTGTCCAAAATATTGTATTAGCAGCTTTGCATTGCATTTTCCCAGTCTACCCAGAATATTGTATTTAAGCTCCTGTGCTTCAGAACAGGCTTCTTTCAAGTCAGCATGAATATGTATTTGTGTGTTTAAATGCTGGTTTGTGTGTCTGTGTGCAAAATCTCCCAGTGTTTGTCTCAGTGTGTGCGCATTTGTGGACTAAGAAGGTTCTCATCGGAGCTTAACTGTGACAGTCCTGTCTCCGTGTTGCTGGCAGATCAATAATGTAGTCGCAGATGACTGTACTAACACTGGCAGCCAGTTAGCGCGCGCACACGGACACACACACACACACACACACACACACACACACACACACACACACACACACACACACACACACACACACACACACACACACACACACACACACACACACACATAGACACACACACACACACACACACACACACACACACACACACACACACATAGACACACACACACACACACACACACACACACACACACACACACACACACACACACACACACACACACACACACACACACACACACACACACGTATCGCTGTGTGTGACAGACAGAGCCTGTCTGTGACGGTGGAGGATATTAGGTTTATTTAGAGTGTCTGGGTCTCCAAGTGACTCATGCTAACTCAGTGGGTGTTTGCGTGTTTGCAGGGCGCCAGGTTAAAAGGGCTTAACATGAGAATGCCTCCCCCTCTCCCCCTCCTCGCCTCCTGGATCATCTTGTTATTCCCTCTCTCCCTCCTTTCTAACCCCCCTACTTTGCATCCATGTTGACTCCCCATTTCCTACTCTGTTCTCTTTTCAACCTTCCATCCTCTTTTTCTCTGTGTTCCTTCTCCAGGTTTCTATCTTATTTTTGGCTGGACCGCGACAGCAAGGCCAGCCTGACAAACGTGAATGTCCGTGACTGACTAAGTGACTGAGTTTTGGATTTTTCCAATTTGCTGTTGCTCTTTCAAAACGATTTGCTGCAAACAGTCTTTATAACATCATCAGGGGGGTGTTTACAGGCAGTGTTGCCAACTTAGTGCCTTTGTCACTAGATTTAGTGACTTTTCACACCCCTTTAGCGACTTTTCTTCACAAAAAGCAAATCTAGCGACAAATCTAGCGACTTTTGGGACAAACCTTGGCTACTTTCTGTAGAAGAGAGTCGCCAGCATTGCCCAGAGGTCAGGCTTTCCCTCTGAAGGCATACCTCTCTATACCTCTCATTCAATTGACCAAACAGCCGTGAATGAGCTTCTAACTTCCTCTTTGAGTAATTTTTTTTACAAATAAATGTAGGAGAAATCACAGCACAACCGTTGTCTTTAACTTATGTGAATGGTGATTTTGTCCGATGACATTGCGTTTATAAAGTGACTATAAAGTGACTGTTGGCTAACAAGTAGTCTAAAAATGGTGACTGAAAAGCTAAGTAACTATTTCATACTTGTTACGTTGTCTAACAACAGAAACAGAAGAACAAGCAGCAGACACTAGGCAGAATGCAAATACGACGTCATGAATATGCTAATTACCTTGTTGCATCATCTAATGATATTTAGCGACTTTTCGAGGCAGCCTTTAGCTGCATTCCATTGAAAGTAGTGGTTTATCGGGGTTCCACAACAGTTTTCAACTACACCCTCAATTTCGCACATTGACCATACGCAGTCAGTCATATTCTAGGTTTTGACCTATAGTTAGGTACTTAAGTATTGAACAGTGACACAATTTTTGGATTGATGCCTCTGTACACGTCTTTCAGCTGTCATTCTTTCAGCTTTAATTCAAGGGGGTTTAACAAAAATATCGCATTAACAATTTAGGAATTACTACCATTTTTTTTACATAGCTGCTCATTTTCAAAGACTCAAAAGTAATTGGACAAACCAACATAATTATAAATATAAGGATTATTATTATATATATATATATATATACTAGGATGAAAATCCTCTGCAGTCAATGACTGCTTGAAGTCTGGAAAACATGGACATCACCAAATGCTGAGTTTCCTCCCTTGAGATGATTTTCCAGGTCTTTACTGCAGCTGCCTTCAGTTGCTGATGGTGGTTGGTCTTTTTTCCCTCAGTTATTTCTTAAGTAATTGAAAAGCAAGCTTGATTAGGTTGAGGTCAGGTGACTTGGCCATTGAAGAATATTCCATTTCTTTGCCTTGAGAAGCTCTAGGGTTAGGCTTTCGCAGTATGTTTTGAATCATTATCGTTCTTTACTGTGAAGCACCGTCCTATCAGTTTTGCAGCATTTGGCTGAATCTCAGCAGATAGCACAGCCCTTTAAACTTCAGAAATCATTCTGCTACTTCTGTCAGCCATCATATCATCAATAAACACCAGTGACCCAGTTCCATTGGCAGCCATACATGCCCATGCCATAACACTGGCTCCACCATGTTTGACAGATGATGTGGTGGCTTTGGATCATGAGCCGTTACTTTCCTTCTCCACACTCTTCTATTCCCATTATTCTGGTACAAGTTAATCTCAGTTTCATCTGTCCAAAGAATTTTGTTCCAGGACTGGACAGGTTCTTTTAAAGATATTTTCTGGCAAAGTCTAATCTGGCCTTTCTCTCACCTACCTCCGCCAGAGTGTTCTTGACCTGGCTAGATGTTGTGAAGGGGTTTTTCTTCACCAAGAAAAGAATTTTGCAGTCATCCACTTAGTTGTCTTCCATGGCCGTCCAGGCCTTTAGGTGTTGCTGATCTCGCCAGTGCATTCCTTCTTTTTATAAATGTACCAAATTGTTGATTTGGCAACTCCTAAAGATTCTGCTATCTGTCTGATAGGTTTGTTTTGCTTTTTCGGCCTAATGATGACTCCTTCAATAGCATTGACACCTCTTTGGACAGCATATTGTTCCCATGAAAAGCTACTAAATGCAAATACTCCACTTGGAATCAATTCCAGACCTTTTATCTGCTTAATTTGTAATGATGTAATGAGGGAAGAGGCCACACTGGGCCATGAAACAGCCTGTCAGTCAATTACTTTTGAGCCTCTGAAAATGAGGGACTATGTATAAAAATGGCCTTGATTCCTAAATGGTTAATGTGATATTTTTGTTAAACCACTTGAATTAAAGCTGAAAGTCTACATTTGAATTACATCATGATGGCTTTATTTCAAATCCACTGTGGTCATGTACAAAATTAATAAAACTGTGTCACTGTCCAAATACTTACATAGTCTTGTAATAGATCAAATTACTACAACCATCAAAATGCTTCCGAGGGTGTGGGGCCCCAGGGCATTTGACTGCTATGCCTGACTGGTAATCAAACCTTGTCAGCCATAAAATAAACTGATGTTATTCGCCAATAACATTAAAAGAATAAGTGTTAAAAAACCCTCTACTCCATTCTTGAAAAAAAAAGTTACTTCCACTCTTGCAACTGAAGTCGCATTGTGTGAAATTGCATTGAGTCTACTGATAAAAGTTGGTGTTGTATTACTCTACATGAGTTTGGGACAAACAGAATTACTTTTGCTAACATTTCTGAATAATACCTGTACTTGTGGGAATGATGAATCGTATTCATTTCAGTCACATTTCTTTTTCCCCTTCCCATCATTCCCCACTCTGCCCATTCACCTAATCAACTGGGATAGCCCTGTAGAGCCATACCGTACCATACTGACCATCACCTTTCTCCCTTTTCTCATCCTCTTCTCTCCACATTCATTCGGACCAGATCAATATGTAGAGTTCAGTATGGATCACAGCAAACGCTAGTGTTTAAAATGTTACTTGCGCCCTCCTTCCTGTGTCCTTCCTCTCCCAGATCAATAGCAAGAACACAGGCATGAATGAGCCACTGTCATCATCAAGCACTCAGCCTTCTAAGGATCAATGAAGGTTTAAAAATTCTCATTAACTACATTATCAACAATAACACCATTATCATCATTATACACATTGTATTTCCATATTTCTTTTTGAATAGACATGGATAAGTATTTAAATCCAAATGGTGAAGAATGAGGGGGATAAATGAGCGTATTGATAATTCAATATCATAGCCCTCTAATGTCAGAAAGGAATAAAGAAACCTAAAGATCAAAGATTAGTGATTAACTGCACTGCTCCGATGTTACATCAGGGTCTCCTTTGAGAATATTTCTTTCTTCTTTTCTTTCATTTAATCAAAACTTTTAGAGCCCTTTCAACTTTTCAAAATACCAGACGGATTGCCTGAACTGTGCTCAACATTCAGGGACATTGGCTGATGGTGGCCTTTAACTAAAACTTTGTTTGCATTTCATCCAGGAACAATAATGACATGTCCACTCAGAGCACTGGCATTTAGAGAGGAGGGTTAAATGTGATTCCAGATGATGCAGTTCGTGGCCATCATGGAGAGGGAAATCTAAAATGTTTATCCAATGAAAAAATAAATCAATAATGAAACAGAAAAACTAAAGAGCAATCACTGGTTCACCGCAGTACATTGCTCTGTTAAAAAGTAATTTTAACATGAAAGTACATGCATTACTGTAGACAAAAATCTGAGTCACTTATTACAGTCTACACTGTGAGTATTTGGACAGTTACTAATTTTTTGTTCTTCAGCGTATTCAAATCCACTTACTAGGGTTTGCATCTTGTGGTGAATCCTCAGAGTTTCTGGTCATGAAGTCTTCTATTGATCGTTGACAAGGAAACTTGTCTGCCTACATTCTGGAAAGCTGTGCAGTCATAAAGGGGTTTTTCTTCACCATGCAAATGATTTTCTGCTCATCCACAGGACTTGTGCTACACAGTCTGCCAGGCCATTTTCCATTTTCTAGTTTTCTTGTTGATTGTGGCAAACCAGCTGGTTTCGATATCTCTCTGATAGATTTTTACTTGTTGTTGATCATTATTATCTTCTTCAAATGCATGGTCACTTACAGACAGGTGACAAATTGAAGGGAAAAACCTGAAAAATTAGTGGAGAAACAGAATGATAATGCTCCCATCCATAGGACACGAGGGGTCACTGAATGGTTTGATGAGTACGAAAGTGATGTGAATCATGATGTGCTATGGCCTTCGCAGTCACCAGAGCTCAACCCAATTGAACGACCAATTGAATAGCGCTATCCGCCACCACCATCAAAACACCAAATGACGGAAAATGCTTTGGAAGAATGGTGTTCCTCACTCCAGTAAAGTTGCAGAGACTTGTAGAGTCATTGCCAAGGCACATTGAAGCTGTTCTGGTTTTTCTCATATTGACAGACCCACTTCGTGCATGAACAAACTGAAATGACACACAGCTGCCCAAGAAACATTTTGCAACCAAGTGTTCAATTACTTTTTAACCCTTGCAATTTGGCCACTATGTGTTAAAAGGGCTATATGTCATACACAGCTCTATCAATATTGATGTAAACCCACTCAAGTTATAGCTGACATTCGGCAATTTAATTTAGTATCCATCATTTTATTTCAAATTTAATGTGCTGAAGCATAGAGTCTGAAGAACTAAAATATTTAATTGTCCAAACGCTTACTGTCTGGACTACATGCATCTTAACAACAGAAATCCAGTTATTTCTCTAACTTATGTCTTTCAGAGCCAGGACGATGAATCTGAAATGTGCTTGTGACAATATGAAGTGGTCACTATTGGTCTAAAAGCTGAATTCCTGTAGTTATAATGCCCTTCTTGATATATGACGCATGCTGAACTTAATGGGGTTTTTTAGCCATTTTGCCAGTGTGGCTCTTGGGATGGCAATGCTGATCAGTTGGTTGATCCACCACTTTGGTCCAGACTGAAATATCGCAAGAACTATTGGATGGGTTTCAATGAAATTAGGTACAGACATTCATGGTCTCCAAAGGATGAATCCTACTGACTTTGGTGAATCTCTCGTTAGCTTATTAAAAAATGTTAGAAGGTAAACATTATAGCTCCTAAAAGTCAGCATGTCAGCATTATCATTGTGAGCATGTTAGCATGCTGATGTTAACATTTAGCTCAAACAATGGATGTGCCAAACCAAAGCCTCACTGAGCTGCTAGCATGGCTGTAAATGAGTCTTGTTGAAAAGAATAGAAATATCATAGTGTTTATCGTGTATTGTGTTTTATTGACATTGACTTTACTCCCTCATTATCTTGGGTCCATACACCCCATTTTTTATATGTGTAAAAATAATCATAACATTTGCAAAATCTAAAAAAAATCCTGATTTTCTTAATTTATTTTATTATAACTCATAATATAGTGTAAAAGTATTGAACTGGTCACTCTGAACTTCACAACTACATGGGCTTGTACAAAGGTGAAAAAATGTCAGGCAACGACCATAAATATTGTTATTACACCAAATAGGGCCGAACGACATCGTTAAAGATTTAAATCTCAATTTTTATTTTTATTTTTTTTGAGTTTGCAGCCAATTTAAGATTTTTATTGATTTTTAACCTGAAAGACTAACACATGTTTGAAACATCTTATTATTTTAGGACATAATGTGCATTACAGTTCAGCAAGAATACTAAAAGACCTGAACCACCTGCAAAGCTGTTATGGTTTTCCATGTTAAAAAAAATACAGGTTATCCCATACGGCTATGGACTGCTTTACTAAATACAGCACCATCCTGCACTTTAATAGTTTCAAAACAGATAGTGTAGAAAAATCTGCACACCAATTCATCTGCTCCTATACTTTGTGTTTCTCAACTTGCCTGGACTGATACCAGCAGACAGCCAGCTAGCATTATCATCTACTGTACGTTGCAGGTAGGGACAGACTGAAATAAGTGGAATCTCCACGGTGTTCAGTCAAATGTGGAGGCTTTGATGCCTCGTTACCAAACCAAGAGCACAGATCAGTGTGCAGAATTGTTTTTCACCCCAACCTGCTCACTGATGCAACTACTAAATTTACAACTAGATAGACAGAGGCAGCTAGCCAGTTGGAGTTGGGGGACACCTTAAGTTGCAACAGTGCCATAAACTGCGGCAGGTGACAGTTTATGAGACTGTCATGACAGCTAACCTATCATCTCTGTTACTTTTTGAGGCAAGTACTGCATAAAAAGCAACCCAATCACATATAAAGCATATGAAAATCAATTGTATACAACCTTGTTTTACAACAGTGGTCACTAAGACCCCCAAAAGAAGTAATGCGTAATCTTGTGTAACGGACTCGTTAAACATGTCATCAACTCAAAATCATGTTTATGAGCAATTTTCATAAAATCAAGACAAGTCAGGCATCAGGGTATAAAGCTGATAAAACAATATTATATTATATATGTTTATTGAGTTGTTAAAGAGGCTCTGTGATCTCCAGGCCTTGGCCAGGCCTTCATAGGAGTATCCTGATTGTACTCTGAAATCAACCTACAGTACAATCAGTGAACAGACAAACAATAAAACCAAGAGGGCTTATCTTTAATTTCCCCACATTCTGCAATAATCCATTAAACGTCAGGCTCTCTAAAAAAACTGCCTTTGTATAATTACAGCACATAGTGACATAAAGCTACAATTGGAGATACTACAATTCCCAGTCACGGTCAAAGCTCTTTTCTGCTTTCCTCTAACTCTGTTTCTCTTTCCCTCCCTCTCCTCTCTGGCAGCCTTTCTCTTTCCAACCCTCTCTTTTCACCATCCCTCTGATACTTAAAAAATCCAGATAGAATTCTATGCACATGCGGCAAAGTGCAGGCTCGCTACTCTGACGATGGACTCGTTCTTTGGGATGGTGTTTGTAAGCACCAGTGCCTAAAAGCAAAGTGTGCAAAAGGAATTTGTCTGTTATGTAACTGACCTATATTTCAAGCAACTATGGCAAGGATGTACTGGTATGGGAAAATTGCACAGTATGTTTCCTCATTAGCACTGTCACAGCCATATTTATATAATGTGTAATGTGGATTTTGTATATGCAGCACTAGACATTTTTGTTCAAGCTGGGGCTAATTGAGGGCTTAATTACACTATTTGTTGTTGGGGCTATGGAATTTGTCATAAAATAATGAAACAAATACTATGATCACTGATGATTGAAAATACTATGTGCTAACAATAACAATGACACGTTTTTATGTAAAACAAAAAAAAATATTCAGTACTCTGATAGGACTGTTAGATAGGACCTAAGTGCTATAAAAATAGACGACCTTGGAAAAAATTAACTGAAGGGTCTCAGGATAGTTTTACCTCTCAAGCAATGTATGCTGGGTAGTCAAAACTCTCAGCAGTACATTCATTCAGCTAGTCATTTCAAGTCAAAAGACTTCTGGTCAGATGAAAATAATACTAGAAAAAGCTGAATTAACTTGGAATTAATAATTGTATATTCATGTGAAGTTAATGAGAAAAGATGAGTTGATTCCACTAAATTCCTATGTGATGTTTTACAGTAGTGTAGACAGTGTAACTGCATTTGCATTCTGCATTCTGCAGTAAAATTGTAAATCGGGTGTGCAGGCATGAGTCGATCCAAGAAGGCGAGCACCGTTTGATGCCGTTGATGAGCTAAAGGAAAATTTTTTGTAGCTGTGGCCCGTATTCCAATTAATTCTGAAATATTTCACTCACCAATAAGACTGTTGTAAAAAACTGCGGACTGTTCTGTCCAAGAGGCCTGATACTGGCTCTTTGACTGTCGGAAATGCTCTGCATGGAACTATAATGCATTCTACAGATTGTCTCAGTGGGGAAACTCTTCTTCTTCCTTCAAAGGACTATTAGAAACCTTTCTTTGAAAAGAGTTATTCAATTTAACAAAAACGGGTAATAGTTCTCGTTACAGCTGCCCCCCTATGCAAACATCTCTGTAAGTGTATGTGTGCTGAGGGGACACGGAAGGAGAGCCACAGCGCTGTGAGTCTAAGCTGGCAGCTGAGGGCCCTGACAGCTTCTGGGTAATGGGCCCTCGCTGGGCTCACAAGACAGGTCGCATTTTCCCGCCAGACAGGCGGCGGTGGGTCTCGCCGGCTGCTGTGTTTACAGCCAATGCTTCTGCACACTTGTATTTACACACACACATAATGATACACACACACACACATACGCACACACCAGTCAGCTGGCAGACATGCACGCAGCCAGGCATCCGATTATCGGACAAATGTCGCAAAACATGCACAGCCAAAAGAGGCAGACAAAATAGCCTGCCCTGGGAGGTGGCTATTCCTCGGCCAGCAGAGTGGAGTGGCAACTGCAGTGTCACCAGAGCTAAGATATTAGTATCTGCTGGGTGGGTGCTCGCTGTCAGAGGTCCACTTGGATGATCAGATAAAGGGAATGTAGCCGGGGAGCAGGTAAACAGTAGGCTGAGGGAGGTACACCAACAGATAGACACTACTCTGATTTTCTAGGGTGTTTCCTCTCTCTTCCTCTCGTCTTTGGTCAAAATCAAGGACAGATTAGTTTTTTATTCCTAACTTTTAATTCATAGATTGCTAACCTGTGACTTAGCTGGGTGAGTCAACCAGCTGCTTGGTTTTAAAATGCAGCAAAACTCTGCTCTGGTTGGTGACCAAACTGAACTGAAACAGCAACAACGTTCAAAATAATAACTCTTTACTGAACTGCACTAATAAAGTAACCTTGTGTCGGGATCAGAAAACAGTCGACAACTTGAAGAGGGGACAGATAAAGATGGTGAAGAGGAGATAATAATGTGAAAGGACAAGTGGGCAAATAAAACAAGAGAAAACAAAAGTGAGGGAGAGGGAAAGAAAATAACAAAAGAGCAGAAGAGGGGTAGAGAAGCTCCCCCTAAGGCAAAAAAAATCTATTTCCTCAGTGATAGCTGGCAAGAAGAAAAAGCTTTGCTAGTTTTATAACAGCTCAGGAATTAGCCATTTTAGCTGTTTAGTTTCCATAGTTTACACAAGTTATGAAATATATGAAACACTTGTTGAACCTGTTACTCTGTCAATTAAATATTGTGTGCAGTACGGGTATAAATAATGACTAAAGCTACATTAATTTTTAATGGCTGAAGCCACCAGCAGAGACTTGCGCAGGCGGATGTGGCTGGAAATTTAGGTTAAGTGACAAATACAATTGAGTTCAATGGTGAATACTGACATGTACAATGTAACCATAATCACTGTAATTTCTTCTGCTCATTTCCAACTCTTGTTCAAACTAAGACCAGAAGAACCACAAAGTATCACTTCTAACGTTGACATGTGTTCCTTTAACTGATGAGGCTACATATATCACGCTCTTCTTTCCACATTCTCTCAGTTTTATGGTTTCACAAGCGCACAAACACACACACACACACACACACACAAACACATACACACACACACACACACACACACACACACACACACACACACACACACACACACACACATACACACACACACACACACACACACACACACAAAAAGTCACACAGAGGATTTGTGCTTTTTGAAGTGATAAAAAGCCCTAGCATATGACGTGGCAGACACTGCGACCTGTGGTGACTGATTAAGACTGGAAACAAAGGCAGAGCTGAAGAACTCATTAGCACCTCTGAAAGTCTTTATCTTCCCCAACACAACAGGAGCAGGTTCCTGAACTCCCAGCACCCCCACAGCCACACAGCTGCAGTTAACAATCATTCATAGTTCAACTTTTCTGTTTAATCTGACTCTCTGGGGACAGATTACCATTGTTTCAGGTACCTCGTTGCTTGCTTTTTATTAGAATTGTCCAATCCAAATATCCAAATATTGAAGACAAAGAAAAACAACTGGTAAGGACTTAACTTAAAACCACAGGAAGATGTGGTGATTCGCATAATTCATATAGTAATTATTTCTGAGTCCCTTCTTATGACACCAAAATCTGTATTTTCAGTACAGACACATTTTTCCTCGCATTATTTCTCGCCTTTCCAACCCTGAAGTGGGAAAAGTTGAGAAATAATTGGAGGAGGACAGGACAAGCTCATGAAAAGTCACCCTGAGCACAGTGTCATAGTCCCATTCTCTTTTGTATCCATCAAACACAATTCTCTGCCCAGGTGTCTGAAAACCCCACACAGCTATTGTATTGTCCCTGGTCATCATACCGTTGGTCATATTATATCTACTGTGCCTCAGTCTATAAACCTGTGGTTTGTCCGGGTATAGAAACTAGAGCTGCTGCTCAGGAAAAGACAACAACGTTGTCTGTGAAGGAGTTTTCAAAGAAACACTAATGCAGCTTCCTAGCAAGTGTAGTAGGTCCAGATTTTTCATTTTTATGATATTACAGATGCTAATCTTAACTGCCTTAAAATAGAATTATCCTCCAACTTATGCATTTATTGCACTGTCTCATGAACTTTGATCATAATGAGTTGAGAAGAAACAACTAATATAATGTCTGACAAAATAAAAACCTTAAAAAAAGGTCCAATTCCCAGCTTCTTCCTAGTATCTCTGCTCAAGAGATACTAGGATACTAGTGTAGGTTTTTCACGCTCTATTACTGTACTGTTCTGCAAAAGTAACTGAAGGGTAGAACATACTACATGTCCCTACTATATACGTCTTTTTACAAACAATGGGGCATATATGCAGTGCCACAGGGCGGGAAACAAACACACACAACATCACAGTAGCTAACATTTTAACTACCATGGACATTGTCAGCATTTTTGAAATAATGTAGCTTGCTTGAAAAAAAAAATACAATTTTGAAGAATGGAACACTTGCCTTGCTTTGTTAAGGTACTTGTTTATTCTGGAAAACTGACAGCCCTAGCTAGCTTACATGAAATTTTGAGTTACGAGTGAGAAATGGTAGCTAGCAGCAGTAACTTTAACCGGGACAACACAAATGGCCTCTTATTAGTTTTAAATGACCTGTCCTAAACTGCAGCTGGACAGCATGGATATAAAACATGGTGGTACTTTGCTTAAGAAGAAAGGAAATTACTGTACCAGCCGAAATGCATCCATGCTAACGTAATTATGCAATCCTTGTGAAATTCAAACTGTGGAAATAAAAGGAATAAACATACAAAACAGGTTAAAAAAAAAAAAAAGAAAGCTAATCATTTTCTACAGTCAAAGCACATTATATATTATAGAGTAACAAATGGAATACCAACAATTTGAATTTAATTTTACTTCCAATAAACTGCTGAAAATATAAGTTCCTACTGTAGTTTAAATGCTGTGCACATTGTCAATAAGCTACTGTAGTTTAAATGCTGTGCACATTGTCAATAAACCGCTACAAAAAATTCTACCATGATAAATTCTTGTAAATATATTGAGACAGCTGATTAAATGTTGGACGTTTTGAGCGTCAGGATAAGCAGTGATGAATAAGTGTTCAGAACAGCAACAATACTAATGTTCCACAGGTAACTGAACAATAAATCCTACATACTTTAGGCACTACAAAACTCCAGCATATTGCATTGGTGGACCTGTTTGTGTTTTGCCAAACCATTTTTCCATTTGGTAATTGCCTCTAAGTCAAACAAATAGATGGCCTATAAAAAGCAATGGAAGACAGTGTAATCGACAAGACCCTCTGCTCCTCACTAAATAATAAACCCATCTAATCGAGTTAGCAAGATGGCAGCCTTCATTTGTTTATGTGCAGCTGGGTATTGAAGTGGGAGATGTGTTTTTTTGGACTCCACACCTCTTCCATCTCCCATGTTGCTGCTGTTTTAAATAGCAGCCCTCACTCCAGCCCTGTGACAGCGCTAAAGATCTAAATGCATACACTGATTAATTAGACTTCAGAATGAATCGGTTTGAAACCGTCGTCCCCCTCTTTGTTGGTCCACCCCTACAACTGAAATGAGAATTACAATGCCGCCAGATGAGTAATTAGTTTGAGACGGGCGGAATCCCCACTTGCTCAACGGAATCAAAGAGCAGAAAAGATGATGGAGTGTGTGTGTCTATTTATGTGTGTGTATGAGAGGGAGAGTGAGACAGAGGAATGGAGACAGAGGCTTTAATCGTGTTACATTGTCCTGAGAGGCAGGCTAAGTGCATCACCACTATTGTGTCAGGAGAGCTGTTTTCACATTGGGACCGGTATGGAATGTGTAGAATGTGTTCTTTGGGCTCAGAAGCGAGACAAGGCTCGGGTCCAAACTCAATCAGCGGCAGATAATGTGAAAGTCGCTTCACATTGTGTATAGTTTACTTTCTTTCTTCGTCAAAAAAAAAAAAAAACGAAGGCCCTGAACAGAATAATGGACTTTTCTGGCAGCTGCACATTGTTGGATTCTTTGTGAGAAGCTATGCTGTTTTTAATGGACAATACATAGCACATTACGTTAAGAAAGATGAAGATTTATTTTCTGTGTAAGAGCTCAGGTTTGCATGTTAGCATGACAGAAGGTCAAGTCTGTTTGTGGCAATGAGGAGTGTCTAAAAAATGCCAAACCCTGGATATGTATATATTTGGCTCTAACACTCTGCTACAGGTTATATAGAAGTATATATTCAAGCACCCATTATTTATATGAGACAATCTTTGATCATTAGTCAGGTCACATAATCATATCACCTCTAGAATACCTCTAAATCAAAAGTGTGTGTCGGATTTCTTTCAAGCTTAAATCCTTTCAGCGTAAAGGGATCCATTCCTCATGCATGTCTTTGTTTAACGTTGCTTTAGTATGTCTAGTTAATGTGCAGTTAATAGCTTCAGGATGGCAACTTCATCCAGTCAATAAACTTTAGTCTGCCAATGAGTTTTTTGACTGATCTATATCCTCTCTCGAGGCACACTCTGCACATACATTAGCTTGATTAGAGATCTTAAGTTACCTTCGTTGAGCTTCTATTGTACTTTTTCTAAAAAAGGCACTGGACTGAGCAACACATGAAATACAAAGTTGTATTACAAAGCTGTTACTCTGCATGTTTATTTTGAAGAGCTGCTAACAGCTAAGATGTGTTCTTAAAATGAGGTCAGCTAAAGTGAACATAATTACTGGAATGAGGTGTAAAAACAGTTCCTCTTTTGTATTGTAAACTGAAGATTTCTTATGAATTAAAGGCAAGAATATTCTCATTGGTTGAAGTCAATTGTAGTGGGTTGAAAACTAAGAAGTTTTAGTGAAAACATTATAAATAGCAATATCTTCTTTCTTTTGATTCACATATGACCATCCCTGTTGTTGCATGGTCATAAGTCTAGTTAACTAGCTTGCATAGTTTGCAGTAGGCTAGCTTGGGTTACAGTATTCTAAAGCTGCACTAGTCAATATTTTATGATACCAATAGATCAAATGACTCTGTGTGATGCCACTTTAACAACTTTATACAGTAATAATATGTCATCGTTCTGTTTACAACTTGTTCCACTGCCCCCAAGGGCCGAACAAATTATATTGATGCTGTTTTAAAATGAATGGTCAGATAAGCTAGCTATCTAGCTTTTTCTCTTTTATGAGAATTAAGTAAAATCGTTTCAATAATATTTGTTATGCTTATTTGTCATTACATATGTCTCAAAATTACTGCAGTGATTGCTTATTAACGATAAAAGACTACATAGCGCACCTTGGAGTATGCACTCCTTAACGGCATTATAGCACCCCAGAATCCTGAAGTACACCACTCTGAGCAATGACACATAACCTGGTAGTAATGGATCATGCTACAAGACTGCCAAAGCAAGCAATGGGAAAGCAAGAGCTGCTAGATATATCTATCTCTTCCGCTCTGACTTGTTAATTGTGTAAATTCATAAGAAAACAACAATATAAATATATGCACATGCAGATCTAGCAAGTGTCTACTGTGGAAAGTAACACGATCCAGTGCACCAGAGGAATGCACACTGCGCGCTCTGACTTCAAAAGCAAAACAACAGTGTTTTTGAGCTGTGGTTTGAACCACAGAGATGAAATCTGGATACAAATCAAGAAGCGTATCTCTAATCTGACCAGCTGTAAAGCCAGTCACCTGCACGAGCACAGCTGACACACACAAGTGGAGTGAGCAGAAGAGGGTCGGACGGGTGTGAGACACTCACAAAAGATTAAAAAAAAAAACAAAAAAAACCCATACAAACACACCTGATGCTAGTCATGCTTCCGGTCTCAGAGCCAAGCTTGCATCTCTCCAGCTGACTGGCAACGATCTGTCGTTCGGCTTCCAGCTCCCTGGTCAGACGTTCAAACTGCAGCTCCTGGAGAGAAAGAGAGGGAGAAAAAGAGAGGCAGAGAATGTGTCAAAACAATCTGTCTATTTATTTACTGTCACATTTATAGTCATCCTGATCATAATTTGGCTCCGTTGTCACTGACACATTTTTAATTGTTGTGAAATGGACTCCGCAGTCTGTGGTGGGAAAACACACCAGATATCACTAGGTCTGCCAGTTCCCCACTGCCAGATATTCACTGAGAAGAGTTTGATATGTTGCATCACTGTGACACCAAACTAAAGCCATCGCAAACGTGTTATTCTGCGACTAGGAAACTCATTGAACAGATGATGTTTGCAGGTTTTTGGGGGAAGAATTTCTCCTATGTTTTGACATAAAGCGTCAGCTTCACATGAAAGCGTTACTCTAACGTCTGGAAGATCCTCTACATGCTGAAACTGTATAGATTTGCATCCTGCTGTTACCATGTGGTGGTACGTATGAAGGGAGGGGTTGAAAAGGTTGTCATTTCCCATCACGCAAGTGAAGGACCTAATATGTAACTTCAGTATAACACCCCCTGCAGAAACACTGTCACCACACTGCTGGATGTTAATACACTTTCTCCACTTTGAAATTTACGGCCTAAATCTGACTCAATATATACATGTATGCACTGAGTGTTTAAATATAATGTAGCTCCAAAATGTACTTTTCCATTTAAGTTCAGCTCATTGAGAATCGCTTAATATCTGTGAACAATACAGTGCTTCGTTTTGGAAATTCTTGCTGTTCACAATATGGAGAATGAAACCTTGAATGCTAGAGGTTAGTGTAAATCAAGAGGCAGTAGTATTACTGTAAATGGCGGCTAAGTTCCTGGAGGAGGAGTACATTTACAAAACAAAAACCCTCCATTCTTGCGAGCAATGGACCTCATGAGCTAAGTTTCCATCCAAATGTAACGAAAATTTACCTGAATTTCTAGAAAATCCGCAAATGAAAATGAATGCACATAATTAAGAGCCTGTTCACTGTTGCCATTTCACTTTGTTGCATTTTGCTTTTATTGCTACACAAACTTTTCCACCTCAGCCAAGAATAAACATTTCCTGTGATACTTAAACTTTGAATATTTGAATGTGCCACAAATTACGAATTTATGCATACATGAGTACGCATAACGAGGTGTGGGCTCATGAGGAGGTGTGCATTCGAACGATTTGGTCATTACCATAGTCAATGTTTCTGAACTGCAATATGAATCTGCCTCTTCTGCTGCATTTGTGGGCAAGTGTCATTCACAAAAATTTTTCCTAAGAGTAAAAATAATTTTACAACATTTTTTAATAATTTTTTTTTAAACAACAAATATACAAGTGCAGTAGTTTTAAACAGACCCACAACAATGTTAAAATATTATGCTTCTATAGCTGTAAACGCTATGTTCTCCCAGTACTGAGGCAAAGATAAAAGAGGAATGGCTTAATATGAAGTTAGATGACAAAATAGATCGGGCTGAAGCAAAGCGGTGCATGACTAAAATGGGAGGCAGTCAAAGAGACATAACAGTCCCAGAGATAAACACTATAATTCAGTCCATTAGAGGTGATGTTACATTATCGGGTTTTACAACAGAAGGCTCTCATCTGGACAGCCACCTGCATGAAGATCCTGAGGCAGTTGTTGCACTGGGAGAATTTTCCTAACAACTTAATCGTACAACCTAATAATTAGAAGTAGACAGAATATTACTAGAGGGTTTTCTTTTATTTTTTCAGTCAAGTATTTAAACTCCAGATTTATTTAGACTGAGGCATTAGAATTCATAAGTCAAAGACAGACTGTCTGTGCATGACTCGATGACTTGTATGACAGATCTGGATCACTCACCAATTTGTTTGAATATTTAGGAAATTTTAAAAATACAAGAAAACTGTTGAATGCAATAAGTCCTCTGAAATCGCTCATAGGTGCCATTTAAGAACAAGTCTGTTAGTATAAGCGGTTCTTACATGAGGCCCATTAATTTTTGTCTTACAAACACAACGGTCCCTGACTGACTGATGAAGTTATACCATTGGTCGGCCGGCTGAATTTTGGAGTTTTTTCATTGGCCGCTGTTCTGTCAAAATGAATTGGCATGAACAGTTTCTATTACATCATCAGGAGGGCGTTAACAAGCAGTGTGGCCAACTTAGCGCCTTGGTCAATAGATTTACTGACTTTTCAGACAGCTTTAATAAAAACATCCAGCGACAATCTAGCGACTTTTTGGACAAACCTTAGAGAGTTGCCAGTATTGCCCCGTGAGTGCAAGGCCAGGCTTTTCCCTCCACAGCCACACGGAACTTCGAACTTTCTCTTTCAGTGATCATTTTACAGGTAAATATAGCTGGAATCACAGCCCAGTCGTTGTCTTTAAGTTATGTGTTTGGTGATTTTATAAGACGACGTAAAATCAGGACTTCAGCAGTACAGAGCAGCAGCTTGGAAGTGGCTTGGCAGTGACTGCTGGTTAACATGTGGTCTTAATGGGCCGCGTATCAGTCACTATTTCACACTTGTTCCGTTGTCTAACAACAGAAACAGAAGAACAAGTAAATGAGAAAAGCTTTAGTGGGAATTTGACTATTAAAATACTGTATACGAGAGCGCAAAGAGTAGGAGAGGAGCAAACAGAGAAAGGGCTGAAAGTGGCTGACACTAGGCAGAATGCAAATACGACACGATGATGTCATGAATATGCTAATAAGCGTATTACATCATCTAGGGACATTTAGCGACTTTCCAAGCAGGCTTTAGCTAATTTCCATCGAAACTAGTGCTTAACAACGGTTCCACAACAGTTTTCAGCTACATCCTCAATTTTTGCACATTTACCATACGTGTTCCAGCTATTTTCTAGGTTTTGACCTAGTCTTGTTATGCTTAATTTAATCAGTGCATTAAACACACAAACAAACAAACAGCTGATTATAGTATTTGTTTCTGCTGCTGCAATCATTATAGCTGATTAAACATAACTGATTTCACCAATTTGTTCAAAGATCAAATCACTTGGACTGCAGATTGTCTCAAATCAATGGAAGAACATAAACTGCCTATACACTGGAGCACTGCTTCTGTAATTATGATTAAGACTTGAAATTGGTTTCTGACTGTTTTCTGGTAGGAATTATAATAAATCATTTTAGAATGGGTGATATAATTAATCAGTTTTTCCCTATTTCAGACCTATAGGTGAATGCACCTTCATACAGTTAATTTGGATTGACGGCCAGGTCACGTTTCTTTGAAGTGACACAAGACACTTTGATAAGCCAAGTGAACCATTTTTTGCTCAAACAGTAACTATGCCAGACAAATGGCCTGTTACACATCTGACACTCAACCCTTGTGCAAATTCCAGCCAAATTAAACTATGTATATCCAGAAATCAATTACATGTCATTAAAAGTGAATAAAAAGTCAGACTGCTCTGTTTGTACTGACACGGTCAGAGAAATAATGCAACTTTATAATAGCTTTAGTATTTGAAATACCCTGAAAATATCAGAAAAAATACATTTCCCGGTAAGAAAGTTCATTAATGCTTTTTATAGTAATTACACAATTTACTGCCTAAGAGTACTGGCGGAGAGCAGAGTGCTGGTCCGTGGGAGCTTAAATGCTGATGATGCCTGAGGCAAATCCAGGCTGTCCACCATAATGATACAATTTGATTATAATGGATCTTTAATGTAATAAGTTAACCCATCAAACTGCAAATCTCACTGTAATTATGTACCATCATCTCTTCATTAATGGTAACTAGACACACAGAAAAAATCACACACACACACACACACACACACACACACACACACACACACACACACACACACACACACACACACACACACACACACACACACACACACACACACACACACACACACACACACACACACACACACACACACACACACACGTCTATAAGAACATGCAGGCCATACATATGCACAGATGCACGGAGGCATAAATGCATTTGCATTCATGACATTCGCATTTGTATAAATACAGATTATGTACACAGCTTACAGACTCGTGTGAGAATACACAAATTCCACACATAAATTAAGACTAACTGCTGTCATATAGTGGAAACACAGACACACTAAGAAGTCTAGCGTTATATAAAGTTTCCCATCGACTTCATGACACAGTTACATGCTTTGAGCAATTGCCATTTGTCATACACTGTATGTTCTGCTCTAAAACACTAAATCTAGCTTGAGCAGTTGCACAGTGGAAAATGGAATGAATGCAGAAGAGTCTGTTGATGTTAAGATGTTGTAATTCTCACACAAACACTCATACACCCGTTGCTGTGAAGTCTTTTAAGTTTGAATAGTACTAAACAGCAAGAGAAACACGCAGACACTTCCCTGTTTTCACAACCTCAACATGATGATACGTGGACATGTTTACACTGCAGTGCTGATAAAAATATAACTGCTCAATAGAAATAGTAAAAAAAAACAACTAAAAAAAAAACACCTGTGCTCAGTTGGCTATACTTACTGAGCTGATAATGAATCTTTTTTTTCGAAATGGACAAAGACAAAAGCCATGTACTAAAATTTCCTTTTGAGCACTTAGTGGCCTAAGACCAAACATCATTGTGTATTCTAAGTTATAGCATGTAATCAATTATAACAGGCACATGGATTATTTCAGTATCTATGATCTCATCACTTAATGTCTGAAGAAGATAAAAGATAAAATCCTTCAATGCAAACACAAATCAGCCACCTTGCTACAAAACCACACATCTCTATATACATTTCAGGCAGCACCGCATGCAAGAAACCTGCACGCTTTCCCTGTGTGATCTGACCTTTTTCAGTCAATTCAATCTAAAGAGACCCTCATCAGCTGATGTAAAGAAGAGTAAAACTGAGAGAAAAACAACCTACTTCGAGGCAACATCACCACAGCAGATGAAGGAAAAGTTAAAAATATTGTGTGTCTTTTTGTTTTGTTTTGTTTGCTTGTTCGGTGCTCCCTTCAGCTGAGAGCATAGAGGCTGAAAGGTTAAGCAGGCTGACAAACTAGCTGGATGGCGAGTCGTGAGAATTTGGTTGCAAGGCTCCTCGAAAACAGTCAAACAAAAGCGATCGCTCCCTCCTTTTCCCCTCTGCCCCTCCGATTCAGGGCTGACAGGCAGACACCTGTTACTGCAGAGGAAGGAGCACAGACCATGGTGGAACGTAGTCTGGAATATAATGGTGGTGAAAAGTGGAAAAAAAATTAATAAAAGAGAGCACACATACCTTCACATGGACCATACTTCACACAGAGACACAAAACCACAAGGTATCCCGCCTTCCTTTGCTCCCCTCTGGTCAAAAAGCGTCAACACTCCTCTCCCTCCTCCAAACACTCGTCTGTCCTGGGTCAGGACACAGCAAGTGATAGAGAGACAGAGCGCGAGAGAGAGAGACTACAGGTGTCACTTGAGCCGACCGAGCCCCCTCCTCTCTCCGAGTCTCTGTCTTATGTGTCTTTCTCTGTCCCTTCTCAGGGGCCATGAAACACACACACACACACACATGGTGTTCACTGAGGCACAAAGGTACCCATAGCAACGGAGCATTTAGAAGCCCCGTGGCATTATTTATGCAACGTTGCATCACAATGGGCCCTCCCACCGGCCAACCCTGCCAAAAAAGCCCGCTGCTCGCCAGTGACTCTCTGCTTCTCTCACTATACCTCTCTCTCTCTCTCTCTGACCGGACCATCTGCACCCCCGCCCCCCTTGATCCCTCCCTCCTCCCCCCACCCACCAAAACTGAAAAGCAAGGAGGGATTTTGGGAGAAGAGGGGAGCCAGAAGAGACAGAAGATGGAAGGCTAGCAAGATGGAGGGAGGCGCACACACACACACACACACACACACCGAAAACAGTAGACTCATGCCTACACACAAACACACATGCCGACCATATCCACATGCCTGCACACCACAGACAGACAGACAGACAGACACACACACACACACACACACACACACACACACACACTATGTGTTCTGCCTCAGTGAAATGCTACGGGCCAAAACAGGATGTCAGGAGTTTATCGGGGCAAAAAAGCAAATTAGTTGGAGTTGATTCAAGTACACACAAACACATACACACCAAACCTACATAGAGCATGTCAAGACTTGTTCATGCTAATAGCCTCTCTCATCTGGACAGACTGAGGATTTGGAAGCGCATGAAACAGATTTGATTTATTTCTCTACTGTAGTAAGAAGTCAATTATAAATGTGTTTTGTATTGTGCAGTAAGGGCCCAGACAGACAAGCATTCATAAAAGCAACATTTAAGTCTGTGTTTTTGTGTTCATTTTCATGTAATCACCACGCTCAGCAGATTTGGACACAGAGGCAATTAACTAACACAATGCAGCTCAACTTCCATGAACTTTGACATGAGGAATTGAGCCACTGACCAACAGAAAAACTGTCATGTCAGTGCCTTCAGAGTATGGAGAGCTAGAGAGTCCAAAATGGAAAAAAGGAAGCTACCATATAAGCTGTGTTGCACCATCCACTTTTATATAATCCTCATCTGCCCTTGAGCAAAAACTGCTGCACAAAAGATGGATGGTTTGCAGCCTAAACAGCATGTTTGCCCAGTTAGCATCCCAGCAACCTGCTTGCAAACCGTCAATTAGCAAGCCAGCTAGCTCGGTATCCTATAAACACAACCCCCCTGGAATCCTCTTGCTGCCTCCGCCTGGAGGAACTGGACCTGCTGTGCTAACACCCACAATGCAGGCACACATGCGCGCGCACACAAACACACACACACACACACACACACACACACACACACACACACACGCACACACACACACACACGCACACACACATTCACACAATTAGTAAAGGGCATTGCTTTTCTATCTCTCTATCAATCTATCTATCTAAAAGCCTATATCTCATGGTAGAATTGACACAGAATTTTCTTATTCTTTTAGTGAAGCAGCAAACGCCAACTTAACAAAAGGCACAATACATTTTGGATTGTGCTGTAAGGGCACAGTCAGACCAGCATTTACAACAGCACGAAAAACAAAGTCAGTTCACTTCAATGGAATCGCCATGTTTGGTACTGGAGAGTTCCAAGTAGAGGATACTATCATATAAGCTGTGTTGCACCATCCATTTTTATTTAGCAACCCCCCATCCTCCTGGCAGAGTACGACGAACTGCTCCTCAAAAGAGGAATGGTTTCCACCGCTTGGTGTGTCATGGTAACTGGCTGCAGCGAGCAGAGAGACTGACTGAGGTTCCTCCTGAGTTCTTCTTTATCCAAACCTAGGGTCTAAGGATAGACGCTATCGTATGCTGTACAGACTGTAAAGCTCTTTGAGGAATATTTGTGATTTTAGGGTACATAAATATAATTGATGTCTTCAGGTAGCTATCATGTTACCAGTCACCTCACCAGCTCCATTAGTTAGCTAACAAGCCCCAATGAAGGCACCAATAATTATAATTAATTATTGCAGCTTACCACCTGTCTACAAGCCTTTTCTTTTACACTTAAATGGAATGTCAATTTTCATTTTCATTTTGTAATTGTATTTTATTGTTTAAGCTGGAAAAAGCTAAGTGAAAAAAGTACCATGCACAACCATCTCTTACCCAGATGCAATCTGATTCGAAACTCAAATCCATGGCTTCCCAACAGGGGCTGCACTCACTTCCTAAAGCACCATGAAGCCCTGTGAAAATGTTATTCAGCCCCTGTCCCCACTATCTAAAACCCTTTTCTTTTCTTTTTGCTTTCCTTTATCCTGACTTGTCCACTTTGCCTCTCTCTCAATGACACTAACTAAACCAATCCCAGCAAATACATGCTGCATGCAAAGCTCCAGCCTCCAGTCATTTCTTTATTCAAATTTGGCTTGGCTCAGTTTACATGGTTGTTTGGCTGCAGACAGACTGATCACAGGTTTAATCACACACAAGTGGCCCATCAGCTGAGAATCTGGCTGAAACAGATTAGCTCGATCAATTCAGTGTTTCAGGCAGTAAGTCTGAGCTTCGGAGCACATGATGTAAATACACAGCATCTCTGAACATGCATGTCAGTGTGTGTGTGTGTGTGTGTGTGTGTGTGTGTGTGTGTGTGTGTGTGTGTGTGTGTGTGTGTGTGTGTGTGTGTGTTCGTGTACACAGTATATGTTGGGGAAGGCTGATATATTGTTGCTGTTCAGTCATGTGCAATAGTTGTTAATATTAAAAGGGCCTGCCACTGATCTTACACTGTCTTTTGTCATGGGGAGTAATACTCAGCTTGTGTTTTATACTGTCTTCTTGGTTCTGGAGAAGCTTTGTCAAGTCTGAGAGGATAACCCAGATGGTGTCATCAGGGTTATCAAGGTTTGGGCTTGTGATCTACAAATTTATAACAGAAAGCCTGTGTTATAAACTGGGGGCATGGAGACTATTCTTTTTTACTCTTTTTTTAAACCTGACTTTGGCCAATCCCCCAGCTTTATGGAAGAACAATAGCAGATCACTGAAGTGTCCTCTTAATATTTATATAAAATGTTCATTTATAAAGCAGAGAAAAAAGCCGTATTTCATTGTATTCGCTCACCATAGCAAAGCCGGAAACATTCTTAGTTTAAATGCACAATAATGACAACAACCTTAGATGTCACATTTCAGGTTAAAAGACCACTATCAATGTGTTTGCAAGTTTGAACTACAAATCATGTACTTAACAACTTTGCTGACCAATTTTAGATGGATGCTATAGAATTCGATTTTTAATGTATCTGTCCCATAGTTTGAAGCAGCCATCTAATTTCAAATAGCATTAAAAATAAACTGACTTGACAAATTGACTTTTGAAACTTGGTTATGTTGTGTAATCCTTCGCAATGATGTTAAAATGTTACATCATCTTTGTATGGTAATTCAAAGGAGTATTCCAGCAGTTGTGTTGTGCTTCCATTAAATTAGGGGACTCACAAAAGACAGATGTAAAACAGAGTGGTCCAAATCAAAGCAGAGGCTGTGATATCCTGTCGTTTAGTTTCTTGTGTGAGTCAGGAGTTTCTATTTATGTGACAAAATTTTATCTCGATGGATTACATAATTCAAGGGCCTGCTGAATGAATTTCATGATGTGCTGAGACGAATGGAAACCAACAGAGGTGATTAGTAATAAATGGACTAATATATAACTCCTGCAAGGGCTTACAATAGACAGGTGTGCTGCTCAAGTACAACATCCTGTTCATCATTTTGGTGGATAGAACCACCCGCTGGACAATATCAGCCTAAAAAACTGTTAGACAAAACTCAAAAAACATTGAAGGAACATTTTCCAAGCAATTTTGTACATTAGGTGAACTTATTGGTATTTTAAAAAGGGAAAACTCAATAATATACATTAACTGTAACACTACACATTAAGTATGGCGCACATAAAAATGCCAAGAAAATGAGTTCAACCAACTTTATTAAAGTCAGCATGTGAATTACATTAGACTTGATTAAATTGAGTATAATTTAGGAAAATTATGTTGCATAAATTATGATGTCAATCTTAACATTTTTACCAACTCTTCTTTTTGTGTGTATTGCATCAAATCTGCATTATATAACGTCCAAATAAATATTTAGTTAGAATTAACGCAATTCACATTTTAAGAAATAAAAAATTGAAAAACAAATATAATAACATCAACATTCCATCTTTTGTGTTTAATAACAAAAATCATGTCATTCTTGTTAGTATCACTAACTTCCTGTAATACAGTAGAGTACATTTAAACATGCTTTAAACTTAAACATGTAAACATTGTAAACCAGAAGAAGACGAAGATGACCTGACGGTCGCCACCAAGATAATCACAGTTTGATCCCATAATGTGTTTAAAAATCAGTTTCCAAAATACTTACCTCTATAAAATTTCACTTTAGACACATGTGCTGAGTGTCTGAAGAAAGTTGCTGGCAATAATTTCCAATGGCAAACCATTGAAAAGACACTCATGACAGTTTTAGAGTGCAGCTCAAGGCCTCATTCATAAGCACAGTCCATTAAGCCGTGATCCCACAAAAAGGCACAATTATAAGAAAAATGTTTGTCTCCACACTATAGCCCAGCAAAAAAGAGCCCTGCAGAAGCTGTGTCAGGTTAACAGCCATGTTTGATAACGTTGGTTAGTTTTAGCTTAAATGTTTTAAGTCTCAGGAGTTTGAAAAGTTTTGAAAGGATACTACAGACTGAGGGGTGGATGTCAGGCTGAGGAGAAGCCGATGAGAAGGCAGCATGCACTCGCCTCATGATCAAGACTAGTCATCACTGAGGTTCCCTCGATGATGCTCATTCAGCCTTTTAAGGTCCCTGTACATATTATCCTCTAATGTTCCTTATAAAACACACCGATACAACATTCTTTTTATGACCATACACTGTCAGACTTTTGATGGAAGCACAAATATCATATTCCAGAGATGCCGGGTGATTGAATTCAGACGAAGCTTTATTCCTTTAGTCTTGCTTGACACATGAGCTCCCACATATGATCGTATTTAAAAAAAAAAAAAAAGATCAGCTACAGACTGAAAAGGACACATTCCAACATTGTGCCTCAACAAAGAACAAGTTTTGTTTGAAATCCTTTTGTAACCAAAAAATGTAACAACTGCAATCTAGTTAATGATTTTATTAATATGGCCATGTAAAAACTTTTTTGCACACTTTCACTTCACCTGAATGTGCTCCATTAACACACTCTATGCTACACTGACCGACAGCACCTCCGTGGAGTGTGGTCTGCAGCCACCCAGTCGTGACATACGTACACGTAGACTCAAGGGGAACATCTTTGTTTATCTGAAAGGCAGGTAATTTGTCAGTTACTTGGACATACAGGACCAATACAAAATAAAAGAGATACTGTCCAATATGATGAAACAGACTATTCCTACTTTATGGAGAAATTTTGTGGAGACCATATCAGAGAGGTGCTGACTCATTTTTATGGCTGCAGTTTGTGTGAGGCCTTCAAGACATGACTTTATGTTCTAGAGTAATACATTCAAGACTGCATACACATATGATATATATTTTGATAATGTCACATTCTAGAATAGATTAAAATTTATATTAAAAGTAAAGACAGATATTTTAACCACTCAAGTGTGTTTCCCTTATAACTCTGGACCTTTCTGAAAATTTCAATTTTCACTCAATCTCTGAGAAACGACCCTTTACATTCAGTTTGGAAAATAACCTTTCACTAGCTTACCACATGCATTTATTCACTGCAACGGAAATAAAAAATAATATGCTTTAACCAAAAAATAGAATGATACTGGCCTTAGTAATGGCCTGGGAGCTAATGGCCTAAAACAAATGGCTGCTTCCCCTACTAGTGCAAGCTATCAAAATGCGATACACATGCAATGGCAGCTTGTACTCACAAGTCCATGAAGGATGGGAAATAGACAGAGCACCGACGAGGAATGGTGGGGAAAGGCTGTGGGTGGATTTCAGGCCCGATGCTGCATGCAGTAAACCTGGTACCCTTGCTAGTGGAAACAGTTAAAACGGAAGCTGTAGCAGACCAGATACATCTACTGCTCACAGGGTCCAGAAGACTTAAACTGGGACCAGACTAAGAAAATTCAGCCCGATTGTGACATGACGTTGTTGGGGCTAACAAATTTCCAGTGTCAGAAATGTAGTGTGACATAATCGAAGGACAGCAATGTGGTGTCTGGGACGACCCACGACAAGCCGACGAAATGTCTAACATATCAGAAATTTTGACAAATGTCCATCTCCTCTGTCACTTTAATAACCAAAAGCTTAAATATTATGTTATACTGAGGCACTCCTAACTTTAGGTCTTGGCTAAAAACACCAAACACACTACCACACATGCCAACGTCGCTAGCATTCTAACGCACTAATCGCAACTGGCATTGCAGCTTTTACAAACTGCATTGGATTAGTACAGTATTAAAAATACACACAAGTTTTCGCCTTCTTCAGATTGCAATAAGTCCTGAACCTGGTGGTATAACTTTGCTTAATGGCAATGGACTTATTTAAACCTACTCTCTGCTGTCATCAACTGTGTTTACGTAGCTGCATCTGCTTTGTGTCTGACTAGCCGGCAGCTTCACTCTGCGGTGTTACCTCGGCAACTTGGCTAAGCCTTGTTTTAAAATGTGGGATACTTGCATGTGATAAATAGAGCATAATTCCTGCGAGTCTCAATTTACAACTGATTTCAACAAAGAAACTGCCCTGCCAGCAAAACAAGTTTAAACTGGCTCTGTCGGGGGTTAGTCATAGGAACTTCTGATAGCAGTGCTTTCATGGAGTTTTGTCAACTCAGCTTCTTGCAAAGTTTAAAAAAAAAAAAACAACACAATTTCAACACAGGAAATAATGAGTGGCTGTAATCTTGATTAGGTGTGACTCAAATTGACGAAAATAAAAGGATAATTAATTTATTTGAGCAAATCTACATTTTAAATGTAGGTATTATGAACTGCACCAGTGAAGGGCTTTACTGATGTGCATGCATGTGCGTGTGTGTGAGTAATCATGGCTTGGCAAGCAATTAAGTAGAAAGGACAACAATTAACTATGTCTTAATGGGCAGGTTCTACAATGAAGTGCTGTCAGCTGATTGTATTACTAAAGATTCAGCTCCAATGTGAGACTATTAATGGAGACTGAGAGAAGACAGATAGAGAGTTAGTGTGTAGCCACAAGCTTGCAGAAACAGGCTGGCCCCTAAAACCCCATTAAAGCAATTAGTAAAGTAAAATAAATGACTGTAGGACAGTGATGGGCTGCATGGGGAGCAAAGTTGGTGTGTATGTGTGTGTATATGCGTGTGTTCTAGCTGTAGCTGTCTCCCCCTCTCTCTCAAGTGTAAAGTGGTGTAATTGTGCCCCGTGGTGTCTGCCTGGCATTTAGTTGTTTCAGAAGGGGGGGCTGTTCAATGACAAAATGTCAAGGTGGCTGTATAGCTAAGACCACTGCTGTCTGGAGCTATTGTTTTAGGCCGGAAAATTATTAAGTAGTTCCAGTCAGCCACAGAATCATCCTGGAGGCAGAGGAAAACAAGCCCACATGAGAGGGTGGGGTGTGACAGAAAGATAGAGACCAGGGGAGCACGGAGAGAGAAGTGAAATGAGATAATGGAAAGGAAAGCTGCAACAGGGAAGACAGATTCAACGAGATTTGGCGCTATGCGGATACCAAGACTACTTCAATGTGCATCTCAAACCAGACTATAACTGCAGCTGTAGATTCGGGGTTTAATTCCTCTCCTCACAACCGTCTGTGTTTCTCCCCCCTCCCCTCAGAGACAGTGCTGAAACTGGTTTCAAGCAGAGGGTTAGACACATCAAATTATGAGCAACGGTAACATAAACACATTTTAAATAAACTCAAGGTAAAACTGCGGGGCAAATGAAAACCTCAAGGATGTTAAATGCTCAAGGCCATGACAAACGAGGTTAAACATCTAAAAACATCCAAAGGGTCAGTCTTCCTTTCTTGACTTTGTTGCTTTAATCACACTGAAACACCTTGTGGTCTTGGTATCTTTGGCTCAGTTTATTGCCTGTTGCTGGGATGATTGCCAATGCTACCTCTCCCAAAAAAAATTAAAATTTTTTATCTGCAGATGCTGAGTGGAAAAGAAGGAAAATGAGTAGCTCTGCCCAATAAAAGCTTACCGTCCTCAGCGGAAATGGTTTCACTGGATGGATTCGAGATTCGACAAAATGAAAAACAAAATTTTCAAGATTTTCGACAAGATCACGACAGTCCTTTCTTAATTTGCGCACTTCGCTGTACTGGTGTTGTTCTCGCAAAACAGTGTCACCCACTGCCAAAGTACTGTTCTAATTCAAAAGTGCACATCTACGGTACAATACGCTACATCTAGTACGGTCCAAATGACTAGAAGGCTTAATTTAACTTGACTTAATTTATAAAGGATGCTTTGGACTTGTGTGGGCTGAATCAGCCAATCCGTTGTCAGAAAATGAATAGCTGTAATTTCAGCTATAAAAATCTAATCACATTACTATAATGCTTTACTAACTAATGCGTTACCGCCCAACACTGGTGGAGAAAACTTTAAAGAGTACTGTCCTTAAGTCATAACTGTTTTCATGCTAAAATGATATACATCTATGGTAGGATTTTTTGTATTTGTAGATTATGGCATGCTTGAACCACATACAATGTGCTGCCTGACAAGGGCATGATCGATGATGATCTTTATGCGCGTACATTTTTTTTTCAGTGACTCCACAGAAGTCGGTTTACCAGGGAAACTAGGCTTTGATCGAGGATGGCTATCAATATAAACTTTTTGTAAATGTATGAGAGATGAGCTTTTAATGCAGATGATGCGAGATGAGAGAGAAGACCAAGAAGCATCTGCATTCTTGTCCTACAGAAAATGTAGCGCCTCTTGTGGACCACACTACACAGACCTTATTGTTGCGACTGGTTGGTCAGTACCATGCTCCCATATACATTAAGCTGGCCTGTTTAATGTAGCCAGTTGAGGGTGTTTTCAGTGGCTTGCATGTTCACTTCAGCTTTGTAATTATTTTTCTTATTTTTTTTTTAGTCTGCATATTTGTCAGACATTTTATGCCATTTTGTTCCATTCTGTCTAACTACTGTGAATGGAATTATTTTATTATGGTAACCATGGTTCAGCACCATCAGTTACTTTTCTTATTCATTAAACTGACAGATGGCATTTAGACTTAATACACATGCTTAAAACATTTTGGTAAGTGATGAAATATTCTCATTCAAAGCAACACCTGCTTGTGCGACATCTGTGACCTTCACAGGGGCCAGGGACAAATATCCTTGGTAACAAAAAGGATACTTAGGGAAATAATGTAAGAAAAATATAAAATAGACAACGGAGGAAACATACAAACTGAATGAAAATAAATGAATTCATAGGACACAATGATTCATTATCAAATTAATTATAACAAATAAAGATGACGGCCATAGGGTTTGCACTGTGCTGGTTTGCAAGGTCCAGTCATACAAGAGAAGGACACAGATTTAAACAAATTTATTTTTACAAAACTAATGCTGATATGAAAGTATAGAATATTTTGCGTCGCTGTTAAAGTTATGAGTCATCTTGAGACCTTGTGAAAACAGTTACAGTTTTGAAATGTGATCCATACAAAAAAATAGGACTGAAATTAGTCCAATGTGCTCACTAATGCATGCACTTAAATCCTGGCTCAGGCTATGGTGCCGCATCTGTCTTTCTTCATTTGCCTGTAATAAAATAATCAACATCCACCACTGGACTTATGCTCATCAAATATAAAGTGCGGTATCTTTCCCTTTGCAGTGTCAACCATCTGCTCAGCTCTCTGTATAAAATAACTGGCAGAGCTAAACTCCTTAGTCTGGATCACTAGACTCAGCTCCTCAACCCAGCAAAGCCTAGACACACACGCACGTACGTACACACACAGAACCTACACCACTTGCCTGTCAATCCCCTGTCACTCATTTTTTTTCCTTTTCCGTAGCAGGTAGCAGAGGGGGAGTTGACAATTAGATTGAGATGCCAAATGTAAGAGCCCCTTGGCTATTCTGGGGCCAACTCACAATGTCAGTTTGAGCGACAGACAGCCAAAAAACTGACACTTTGAAATGAGCAAAAAACACATGCATGTAAAGATATATGTACTCGAATGCACATGTACCCATGAATTAACATTTCACTAAAACCAGCTCCAAACAGCTATTGTCCAATAATAGCTTAGCAACCGTAACTAGGTGTGGCAGTACTGGCGAGCTTTCTCTACATGCTAAAGTGGTGTACATGGGGCTGCAGAAAGTAAATACTCTTTATGTAAAGAGTCTGACGGATGTTTTGTGGTTTTAGCCTTTTTAAAACCATACATACAAGAGCTTAATTTACTGAATGGATTGAACAGTGCGTTTTTCTAATCTAACGCAAGCTTACTAAAGTTACCTTCAGCAATAACCTAACCCAGTGTTACTTCCAAGGCCAAGGAGCAAATCACTAACGAAATACATCAGTGTGTGGGATTAAAGGTTATTACAAAAAAAAAAGCCTAGTCAATGACTAGCACATCTGCTGTATAGAATTTCCCCACTGTGGATGCTATCATAGTTTATGCTAACATTTACGGCTCTGCTAGCCTTGCCATTTCTATTACCATTGAAATGCTAAAATTGAATGCATATTGTTTGAAAATACAAAACAGTATGCATGGTAAGCAGCCTAAAATAACAGGGTTGTGTCAGAACGAAACAACAGTCTGATGTCACATTTTCCTTCTCATACTTACATACAAGGAATAACTTGTTCTACACAATTAAACAATTAAAGATCAATGCTACTCTCTTGTACTTGGATTATCAATTTATGAGGATTGCTGGCTTTTTGCCTGGGACATTTAACTTTTAGCCTTTCTTTTTTAGCATGAAGTCATGTAATGTACTTAAGGTAGCCATCTGGTTCACATTTAAGACTCCTTTTGCAGTCTGTCGGAATCATCAACATGATAGCCTGAGATGCTGCTTTCAACCAATTCATGGAATTAACATTAGCTTGATTAGCTAGTTATTTATAGGTGATAAAATCTGCCCGCTCCAGTTCATTTTAGTGCCAAAAATGGGACATCTGCTTTGGTGTCCCACTGTCTAAAATTAAAGACCCATTGTTTCAGAAATTACTAAAAATTTTAAAGGTAAACAGCAGCGCTGCACAGCAGAAATTTAACATTCGACATTTTGTCCTATTTCTACTATGGGGCTCTGGCCTCAAGTTTTTCTTCAACTGGAAATAACAAAAAGTAGAAGACTTTCTCAAATGTCACCAAAACCGGATTTACAAGCATTTTTGACGTCTGTCACTCTACCGTCAGGTATGTGTCACCCGAGTCTATTTTTTATTTCCTTTGGTGCGTTTCGTGAAGCGTAATCCCCGCAGACACCACTTAAATCACACAAATGTCCCATTGTTTATATTTTCTGAACATTTTAATGGTATCTGTAATGACTGATCAATGATGTTTTGTTTCATTGTAGGCACTTTCTCCGAGCCTTCTACAGTGGGCGGGGAAATAAAATGAATTAATAAATACATAGAAACAATGCTGTTTTCTTCCTGTATAATCCTCATGCAGCCTACTTGAAAAGTATTTACCCAGTAAATTTCTGCTGTCAATCAGTCTGGTGAACACAATTTGTCTGGCTTCTGTCCTTTCAGCTCCTCAGGAGCAGCTGCTGACTGCTGCTCAGTATCTCTCTTGTCTCGCTTATAATGTGGAGTTAGATGCACAAATACACACAATTCTTCCAAAAATCCCTCCACTCCATCCCTATCCCTTAAATATTCCTGTTTCTGTATGACCCCTTGCAAAAAAAGTAAAACAAAATAAATATCAAATCTACTTTGAAACCATTTCACATGAATATCGAACTCTGTTGTGAACTTTAAAGAGAACTACTGTATATTTGATAATTGAATGAATTAGCCGATGCTAAACCAATCTTGATTAATCGTTGAAGGCAGAATATGTAAATATCCTCTCTCAGCAATAGTGGCCAAAGAGCCCAGTCCAATGACAGGTACACAGAGAGGGCCAGTAAAAAACTTTATGGATTTTTTGAAGGTCCACTAGCTGACCAATGGGGTTTTTTCCCAGTATGCCCGATGGCCAGTCCAACTATGGCACAGTTGAAGAGGAAGAGGAGGATGGACCCAATAGTGCATCTCCTTGTTTCTTATGATAGGGGTGGACACCCCAACTTTCTGGTAATATGCTCCCCCTTATTCGTTTGGAGTATGAATTTGACAGTTGACCAGTTCTTACACATTCCCCCTTTATTAAACAAATGAAGAGGGTAGCGGAAAGGGGGTGAGGAAAGCCCGATAGGAGAACAAGAAAATACTAATAAAAGAACCAAATTTATCTTCAATGACTATAAGGACAATTGCTTTCAAAAAGCTATTAATCCTGTGTTGTTTATCATCTCACAAGTCATATCACCAATCATAAATGGAAAGTATTAAAGTGTTTGTGCTTTAAAACTGATTAAAAAATTGGGTGTGCTAGTTGCACAGCTACCAAATATACAAAGACAATTTGATCAATTAAAAGTATGTCAATTGTAACGGTACTACAGGCGAAGAGAAGAACTGAGATGAGTTTAATTAGACTTAATGAGAAAAAAAGGTATAACTTCAATTACCTCAGCCGAAACTGCTTCTAATGTGGATTCGTATAAGTTTTAAGTCAGACCAGAGAGTAGCTGTTTTCTGCTCCAGTGCCAATTAGAGTGAACAGTTCCACAGAGCACCATGATTCGCATTAATTATCCCTTGGCTGAGAGGCTGCAGAAACACCACATTCTGCCTAAAAACTCAGATTTGATAACCAGTAGAAACCCTGTGTAATAGATTTTCATATTTGTGTTTTTTCCATTGGTTGACTTCTCTCTTTGGCTGCATTTTTGCCCTCATGAATTCCTTTATTTTCATCAACTTTTCCTCTACGCATCCTTGAACGCACTGTCATGTTTTCTTCTCATAGGAGGCAGTGAATGTAACATCTCTTTTCTGACATTACTTATGTTGTGCCAGTGTTGTGGCTTGTAAAAACACAGCAGGAGGTCATGTTTCCAGCATGATGGAAATGAAGGTTGAAGCAGTGATGTAATGTTCTTTCCAGTTCATGACTAAACACAGCAAGAACACATGGGCGCGCTCTCTAATGGGGATCACAATATGCCTTAAGTTTTTTTTTTAATCCTTGAAAATTTTAATCGTACTGTATGTCAGGTCTGGGTGATTGCAGTTTTATATTTGTAAAATAAAAATCTCTATTGGGATATTTACCAAGTCTACTGCAAATTATCATCATGAGAGAAATTTTGTGTCACCGCAATCTTTCAGTTTAGTTGTATATTTAGTGAGACAGCACTGTAAATGAGCCCAGCTGCAGTTCATGTGATTTGCATGCGCCATAACTTATGTTCTGATGCTGGCCTCTTTAAGACATGTACTCTGCTTGTCTGCGAAACTTTTTTGAAGGTGAACTTGGAATATTGGCTTACGAGAGGACACTTTAGCTACTGCAATTTTGCATGTTGTTCTACAGGAGGAAAGTTGTACTGTATGTACAGAAATATTAGTCATATGGCCTACTTTTGTCGGCACAACAAAACAATCACAGCTTAAATTAAAAGTCTCCATGAGTTATGATAATTGCACGTGGGAGTTTTATTTAGCAATTTTAAATCTTTTGAACTCCTTTGAGTACATATTGAATTTAAAACTCCACAGTATCAGTGTAATTTTTTAGTACTGAGCTGGCTCCTTCAGTCACATCTCAGTAGACTGATAATCACACTGAACTGCCATTTCATTTCTGACAGTTTGATTCAGAGGTCCGTAACCAGTGGACCTGATGTGACCTATTTAAAGTCAGGACAAATACATGAAGAACATTGTAATTTGTCTGTGCTGAAGAGAGCTCCTGTAGAATGATTCTTACCATACATTTTAAAGGACAGGTCTGATTTTAATGGGTTTTTTTCCTTGTTGTCCTCAAAAAAAGACCAAAACCAACAATGTGAAGAATGGGTCATGAATATATAGCTGAATTTTTAAACAAGACTAAGAGTCACAAGCCACGTTGGCAGCTCTATGAAGCTCTGTCAATTCAATCCATAATGTAGTTGTTGAGATATTTCAGTCTGGACCAGTTACTCAAAAAGGAGTAAATAGTGCATTTGTTGGGGACTATTTTTAGCTGCGGATTAATACATATTTGACCAAAATAGTGAGTATTTACAGCACCATGATGGTGTCTATGGGCTTGACTCAGAATATACAGTGTTGCATTTAAGTAATTTAAATAATTAATCATATCTTTACTGCTGTCATTTGAGCATTTTCCTTTTCTGAACTATTTATGGAGAGGTGCTGTTAACTGCTTATTGTTGATGTTACACCTTGCTTTTCCTACACGTGAAATTTCAGATGCATGTTTCTCTGTCGCAGTTGTTTGTGTTAAATTGGGTGCAGCAACTATGTGTATACATTTTTCTTCCACCTTGTATTTTGTGCCTATAAATATAAACCCCACAAAATACATACTGCATGGGCCAACACACAAAAACTAGCAATATTTAGCAATACTGCCTCTCTCACATTTTACTAGCACAAAACCTTGGTATGGCCCTTTAGTAAATATGGACAAATGCAACTCTAATATTTAGCGATACAAAAAGGGCTGGAAGCACCAGAAAAGAAACATGGATTTTCTGAATTACTGTTTTAAAATGAAATTAAGTGTTTTGTTTGCTTCCTTGTCTGTTGATATGATAAAACCGTTATGAGGATTTTTTTTAAAAACACATTCACATTTTGATATTTTAGAACTGACGGGATTGTTTGGAACGTTGCCGGAATGCAAGCAAAAGACAGTTAATCAATACCCTGTGCCTCTTCCACTTTATCTGTCATTCAATAAGACAATATGTCAGATTTTTCAAATAGGCCACATCTCACATTGGAAGAAACCTCTTTGAGAGCTGGCACTTCACACTGTACTTCCCCAATTGCAGATTAGTTGACAGCAGAGATGATGAACGATATGAAGACAAAAGCTTACAGATGTGATAAATACAACGTCGAATGGCTAATCAATCTCATGTGGGTAGAAGGAAACGATGGAAAAGCAGCAGTAGGGATCTCCTGGTGTGAGTCAGCAGAGGCAAAAGACGCTGATTGGCAGCGTGTACATGTACATGTATGTGTGTTTGTATGTCTGCAAACCGCATGCATGCACATCTGTGTACCCAAGTGTGTGTGGAGCCTTTTCTCGGTCTCTCGTGCCTGACCTTGTCTTTATGAACCAAAATGAACAGGAAGGCTTTTTGTACCTGCATGCGTGCATGTTCGTGTGTGTGTGTGTGTGTGTGTGTGTGTGTGTGTGTGTGTGTGTGTGTAACGACACTCCCAGGAAAAACTCCAGAAAAACAAACCCTGCTACCTTTTCACAGCCTGGTAACAAACATTGGCAGCAGCCAAAACATACTGAGAAATTAAACACGGAAAAATGAAGTATTGAAGGAAGTGACAAATGACTGATTTAAAAAATGATAATAGTTGGCCATGGTGCAGGAGCATGAAACATAACGACTCCAGGCCGTAGAGGAAGAAGGAGGGAGGTGGAGGAGGGAGTGAGCAACTATCTCTTCGCCTCCACTTTGTTCAAATAGCTGACACTCCCTCCCTCCATTCCCGTCTTCTCCTCCTCAGCCTTTTTCTTTTTACACATTCTCATCAGCAGGCCATTACTGTGCCCCAGACCATCTGCAAGTGGGTGCGTGTTCATGACCTGTATGTGTGTATATGTCCACATTTACATGACCCACTTAGACTAGGGATGGTCTTCCAGAACACTGTAGTAACTCACAGTCAAGTTTCAGTCTAAAACACGCAGAATCCATTATTTTTTCTACTCTCAGCATTTTCACTGGCTATCTTTAGCTTCTGAGTAGTTTTCTTCACATCCTATAGCACTCAATGACAAACACAGTGTCCACAATATCAAATATCCACCCACCTACCCATACCCCATACAAACACAAACACACACACACACACACACACACACACACACACACACACACACACACACACACACACACACACACGCACGCATGCACACATACACACACTGCATGCACAAATACACATCATTACATGCACATCTCTTCAGTCCAATTCCAGACAGAGCCAACATTCATAGCAGTGGTATCTACTGTTATAGGAGTGCAATGTTACATCAGTAACATATAACCATAGATGATGGACACCTGGAGCCTACATTACCCACAGTGCAACTCAGTCACAGACAGTTTAGTCCGAGATTCAGTTGTGTTATGCTGGTAGCGACTGATGTAGTCTCTAGCCTCTAGCCTCAAGCAGAGATGTGGAGTGGGCTACAGATGTCTGGAAAGCTATACCAATGGGAGTGTAAGTTGAAAGAAAGTAGTTTCTTAAATACACTAGTAGTGCGGCTCTGGGGGTCGGCAATGCCAACAGAGCATCTGCTCAACACTTCCAGATTAAAATATCTAAAAAACTGCTGGATGAATTAACAATATATTTGGCATAGGAATAAATGTTTTCAGTGGTTAAACCCAAATGACTTTGGTGATCCCCACCACCAGCATCACCAGCAGGCTAAAATTTCCACTTGTCCCACACTTCAGTTTACCTCTACCTTTTAAAACAAATGACCAGATTCTCTTCAGCAAAGTTGTCCAGCCAACAATTTTGTTTCCTGGTGTGCAACAAGCATTACAGCCTCGGGGGGCTGCTAGCTTTGTTGTAGACTTTTAATTGTATTGTTTCTCGGGTTTCAACATCTAAGATTTAATGATCTGCGAAACTAATGAGTCAAACATATGCAACTGTCACTAAACAAAAAATGTAGCAGTGATGAGTAACTCTTAGGTCGCTTTCGAATCTGTAGTTCAGTCCCTTTGGTCCAGACGAATAATGGGTCACATGGAATGACAGGTAACAGGTAACTCATTCATTGTACAGTTACAGTTCATTCTGAAGTCTTCCTTTTTAATGAAGAACTGCCAAACTACACAGATTACAGCACAACACACCTCTGTTGCAATTCCTTTTCAAAATGTTGTATCTCCGCACAGGAATGGTGACATATGTATGCGATACCATGGTTACCAAATGATCTAGCATAAATGTATATGCTGCCTATGAAGACTGCTCATCAGATTGTTTCCTTGAGGGTTCAGGATCAGCAGATGAATTTTGAAATAATGCTAAAAAATCGCATATCTATCATAATAAAATCCAGTGGTTGGTACTTTTTGGTGTTGCTGACACACCAAAGCTGAGCTGCACCACAGTCCGCTGGGAAGTCACAGACTTACATCTTTCACACCAGCATAAACCAACCAAATCAAACTGGCAAATGCACCAGAGTTCCTTTGGACCGCTCCGAACAGTTTAGGTGTGAAACCACCCTTGAAAAAGTGACTTTTGTTCTGTGTGCTATTAGCCTGGTTCCAGTCCTCTGAATTACTGCCTACGTCTTAAATTTTGCAGTACAATTTAAATAAGTCTGGTCTCTGTTGGAGAAAGAATCAAGGAAATGGATTGTAATGCACCGTGATTACCTTTGACTACAAATTTTGAAAATCCAGGAAAGTTATATTGGGGAGAAAATACGTCTATGCAACTGTTTAAAAGTGTTTGTAAAATGTGGGCATGACACAATGTATAATTTCTTGTGCAGATCACACCTTTAGTTAGTGTAGAGTTAAAAGCCAGGTAAAGTAACAATAGTGATCCACTATTCCCATATGTAAAAAATTTGCATGTATAGAGATGCACACCTTACACACATACAGTAGATATCAATGTAAAAGTCAGCATAAATCTAAACAGTTATGTATCTAGGAGCCAAAAATGCAAGAGGAGTCTAATCTTAGCTTTACTGAAGAAAAAAATCAAGGTGGATACTTTGTCTTGTCCCTTTACTGCCTCATCATACACAGTGTACCAACAAAGCTGCTCAGACTTAAGTGAGGCATCCGACCACATTAGAGCCTTTTCCAAATTAACACCATAGCCTAAGGCTTTCCACTAACAGATCAAAATGTGTTGACATATCTGTGACACATTAGCTCAGATGGCCATTCCATCATTGGTGGTTACTGTTTACTGTGTGCTGTCGCCTTGTCTCCGTCTGTAAAGACTGGAGGAATTATCCTCACTACTTTCTGGTACTCGTTTCATTCCATTAATTGTGACAACCTTCTGTGTATTCTGCGTGCAAACAAACACGTACACACACATACGCCCACACGCACACAGAGTTCTAACCTGTTCCTTGACGGAGGCGAGGATGGCAGAGGTGGTTTCAGACTCGGAGCCGTCTCCATTGGAGGCGTTGAGGACGGGGCTCAACATGGTGGCAGCGCTGGCAGTGTCAGACGCCACCTCAGGCACTGGCATACCTCCTGGAAAACAAGAGAAAATCCAGCTCTTTGACTGATATTAAAGACACCCTGACATGCTAGCATTTAGGCTGAGTTGCTGTCACACCTACACTCTCCTACACTCTTGTACTCAAAGTAAACCATACGCACAGATATGAACGTTACAGTGAAGGAAGAGGTGAAGAGAGACACGCTTGCAAGCTCATATACAGCATTGACATAGTGGGGTTATAGCAAAATATAAGATCACTGACAAACTAATCTGCTGATAGACTATGAAAATTTGGATTCCAGCCAGTCAATATTCTCCATGTGCAATGCATGACAATGTGATGTTCATGATGCATTTTGAGATGATAATTCTTAAATTAATGATTCTAATGCAACATTTTGACAAGTACAAATTGATGTGTTATGATATCATTTATACAGCAGTTACATTTTCTCTCTGACCTATTCACGTTCAGGGTCATGGAGAGCTGGATCTTATCCCAGCATGCATTTGGCAAAGGGCTGTGACACATCTTGGACGGGTGCACCAGTACATCTTTGTAACATGAAATCTAGGCCAGTGAGAAGAAAGAGTGCAGACTTTACAGCGCTGATATTAACATGACTGGTGGTAGTCCAAGAATAAAAGCAATAGCAGTAGTACTGCTGGCAGAGATTACAGAGGTAGTCATTTGGTAGTAGCAACAGTAGTAGGATTCGTAGAAGTATAGTACCATAAAAAGTGGTAGTGGTATCACTCAGAAACAAGAGAAGTACATTTTATGCTCCAGAGTAGATTTTTACATGTTTCAACAAAGGTATTTCCAGTCCTTGTCAAAACAGAGGTGACATTTTGAATTGTGCTATAAAGGTTAAAGTGACCATCTGACATGCAGTCGCAGCAAATGGTGCTACATTAATTTGTATGTAAGGCATTGTACCTAAGGTGTAGCCCACACAGCCAGCATACTCCAGAAGGCTCAGATGTAAGCCTCTCCTTGCTTTTGAACAGTAATATTTCTCTAAGTAGGACTACTATTTGTAGAAATTGCAGTAATCATAATAGCTGTAGTGCTGCTACAACTATTAGCTATTGCCAAGTCATTGTAGCATTTAAAAAGCAGTCCAATAATGGCATCTTATTGTACACCAGTGTGTTAGTTTATCTCTCAATACTGTCCAACTTCCATAGACCGTCTGTAGCTCTCAGCCCCAACTGTAACTACTGATGATGTACAGATTTACATCACAAATATATACTTTCTATTTTTTTTTTTGTTACGGGTAAACACTTTCCTAAAAGGCTGGCAGCCTACGGTTTAAGCAAATATTACTTCAGCAATATTAAATAGTGCATTAGTTGGGAACTATTTTCAGATGTGGATTAATACACATTTGGTGTTGTGTTGAGTTTTTCCGGCAGCAGGACGATGTATATGGGATTGACTCAGAATAAACCACAGTGCGAGTGTTCATAGTAATGAAAGGACATGTCACCCAGGGTAAGACTGCGGTTCGCTGATATGTTTCGAATGTTTTTTAGACAACAATTGAGCTCCCCGGCACAGAGGACTAAGATATGTCAAGTACGTTGGATACAAACACAATACTTGTTAGAGGGATCAGTTCATTGTGGGTTCTGTCTTTTCATGTTATTTGTTGACAATAGGAGAACATAGAACATTTCCAACCTTCTCCTTTAAGGGCTCCAATGACAGATGTCCGGTGGAAAATTTTCATTGTTTGTTAAATGAGGACAATAAACTCTGTAGTCAGTTAAGACTTCTGACACTGTATACTCATACTGTATTTAGTTTAACTATGTAACCTCCACAAAGCAATCCAGTTTTCTCAAATGTGAACCCTGGTTGGTTTTTATATTACAGTACTAAAGATGACATATTTCTAAGCATGTGTGAACCACAGAAACACATTTTATTGAGAACTGGAAACCCGGCAAGGGAACTTTAAATACCACTTGATGTTATAACTTCAAACTGTCACCCTGATAGCAGTTGAAGCACCAGTTGTAGTGATAGTACAGTTAAGTCATAATAGTAGTAGTAGCGGTAAATAGTTGAAGCAGTCACCATACAACTCCATGGCATTAACATTACATCAACACAAACCACATGCCATGAACAACTTAATTTCCAAAAAAGTCAAAACCTAGCATCCAAAACCAAGTATCAGAGTCTTAGCATCGGAATGGACTGGCATAAACACACACAAACACACACACACTCACATGCTTGATGCCATGTCTCATCCTGTATTTGACCAAGCGTAGGAGGACATGGGCTTCACATGTGCCATGTAATCCTGATGCAGCACAGAGCTGGCGTAACAGCTGCATCAGCCAGCTTTTACACACTGATGAAAGGCTAATCATCTCACTCACACACGTCCACACACATACACACACAAACGCACGCCCACGAAAAAAGGCTGGCTGTCGGCATGAGGCAGCAGTAGCATAGCAGCAAGTTAGAAACAAAAAATGAAGCCTGTGAGCAAAGTGTAGGGATCGGAGCGGAATGGAGGGAAGAGATGGAGAGGTGAAAGGAAAAGAGGAGTGGAAAGAGAGCAAGAATGACAACACGCAGAGGGCAGTGGAGATGAGGCGAGGTGAGATACAAGAGAAGTGGAAGGGTGATGGAGAAAAAAGAGAAGAGAAGTGAAAAAAATATTTTTGCATGCTGCTAGGCAACAATCTTTGGTCACTGAATGCTGCTAATATGGCTGACCTGGCTTTGCTTGTCTTCCATTTTGGAGTGTACGCTCTTCCTCTTTACCTACCTATCCCTCATCACTGTTTCAGAACTTACAATTTTTCATTATCACCCTTCTTTCTTCTTACACTACATGCCTTTCTCCTTGTTTCCTCCTCATGCCTTCAGTCCTCCTGGCATCCTCCTCCCCCCTTCTTGTTGCCTTTCTGCCTCTGAACTTCCTCTTCTCTCCTTCCCCCTCTCCCTGCCCACTTCTCTTCACTTGACCTATTTCAGTGTCTCCTCATCTTTTTAGCACATTTCCGCTTTATTAGGCAGCGCGCAGCAGAGGGTGGCAGAAGGAGGGTGACTCCAAAGGTTGCTGGTTGGATTTGAACGTGCATCGGTACAGTGCACCTCAGCCCAGCCCTCCCAGCGCCCCCACACAACCCCATCTTTTCTGAGTATGCACTGTACCTCATAAATAATCAGCTGCTTTTCTGGCTCATGACACCACTACATGTTTCTCAGTCGTCACGCCTTCGCCTTTTTCTCTCCGTCTTTTCTAGATTTTCATGTGATGGCACAAGCCTTTCATCCTTCCTCCCTACACTTTCCTCTCTTGTCTAAATCCCTGCCTACTTACCTCCTTCTCCTCAAACAACTTCTCCTCCCTGTCCCTCTTTGCTACTCTTGTAATCACATCAAAAACAATGTCATCACTCTCATTATCACCTCCACTCATCCTAATCTGTATCCAACCCTCTCTCTTTCTAAGGAATACAAAACCAAATCCTTCTCATATACTCTTTTTTTTGCCTTTATTCTGCTACAAGAAAGTGGGCATTGAATCACAGCAATTCGCATTTGCATGATTAGCATGATTGACAAATGACTGACATTTATCCATCATGCAAAAGCTCACCTGCAAACACATTTAAAGCTGAAATATATGTAATTTTTGCTGTACAGCAGTCTCTGTGGCCTTTAGTGTTAATTACAGGTTAGGGACATTGAATTTTCCCTAATTTCCAAAGATTCTCTTTACTAAGTTGCTTCAAAATACATCATCATTATTTTACTTAACTGAGGACTGGAATAGGACTACAAGTAGGTAACTAGAAATGTCATGTAAGATTAGATCTTGTTTTACTTGGTAAAACCAACAAAATGTTTATCTGACATGCTAAATCATAGAGTAACACTAGCACAAGTGTCAGAACAGTCAGCAAAATGACTGAGTAATGTCAGTGTTACAGCAATATCTGTCTACAGTTTACTTATATTAGCTAACATCAGCCACCATAAGCTACTGGTCTCACCAAACCAAGTAAAGGCACAGTCCCGCCAGCATTTAGAACAGTGGAAATCTGCAGTGAATTCAACTAATTTAAACTGAATCGCAGCGAATATGTAAATCCGCCCAAATTTTCCCCACATGAAGTTCAACACTGTTGAACACTGACATGCAAATTAGCGCCGTCGACCAATAGCAAACCATCTTAACAGTGCTGGCTTGAGGGAACAGAGAGCTGCAGAGTCAAAAATGGAGGAAGCTATTGTAGCTTAGTAGCTGTTTGACCTGTGTCGACTGTCAGCACATAAACTGCTACACAAAAAGAGGAATGGTTTTAAGACAGTTAGGAGACAGGAGTCCATCAATAAACAGTGTGATCTTATTGTTCGGATAGCTAACAGGGTTGCTCACCAAACTAGCTAGCTTGAAAAGCTTTTTGTTTCCTCTTCACTGAATGAAATGATGCAGTACAGAGAAAATGGAAACAAATTCGGAGAGCTAATGTGACTGACCTGCATTAGCTTGTTCCTAGCTGGCTAGAATGTTACCCGTTAACCCGTCAGCTACTGTAGCTGTCCAATTAGCCTTGCGGATAGAAGTCTGTAGCAGCAAAAGCCTTGCGTGTAATGAATTTAGCAACGGTCCGTTTTCTTTCTTTTGAATTAAATTTTTCATTTGTAAAAGGAAGACTGTAATTCAAAATTACTATCAGAGCACATTAGTAAAAAGGAATTTAGCTACTGAGACCCAACAGATGTTAAAAAATTCCCTGATTTTGTAATTCAAAAGAGAAGTTGGAAATTTGCCAAGTCCCTTCAATGTAAGAGTTTTCTTTGATCCAGTATTCACTGTGGCCATACTGAGTCATGCATATATGCATGACTCATACAGTCATGCATGCAGTGTTAATACAGAGGGGATGGGGAATTCTAACACCAGCCACATGACTGTTCTTTATGAAAATTTTAAAAAGTAGGGGCAACAGCAACATCTGCCTTAGGAAAGCCTCTTTAAGTCTGACATTTTATTTTTAGATTAGATACATGCATAATGACAACTAGCATATGAGACCAAGCAATGACCTGTTGTTATCCCTCATATTATGACCTTATCGCACAACACTGTTTGTACAATATTTGACTAGCACGTATCCCATTACTGCAACTGGGAAGTCCATTTATTAATTTACTTCCTTTGTGTATTTACTCAGTCTTGATTGCACGGCCATACTCATCATGCTTGCACAAACAACACCACTTTTCATCTAGTGCATTTCTGTCTTGCTCAGTGTAGATTGTTGTTTTTACTATACAAACATATCTGGAAGGCAGTCTTCTGTAGCAGGAACACAACCTGCAGACTGAGATTAAACTTCAGCAGTAGGAGTCAGAGAAACTCTGAATAGGTAGCATTAGATTAAAGCCCAATGTAAAAAGCAACAGGTTTGGAAAAGCTGGGTTTTTCCACAACAAAGGCATTTTCAAATTTATCCATTATCTGTTTTTGAAAAGCACTATTTTTGAGTGTGAAAAATGCCAGCTTAGTTTTGATGGAAGTCCAAAGCAGAGTCCCTACTTCCTTAAAGCTATGGATAGTTATAAATTAGCATGCTAGCATGGGATGTAATATCAGTCTGTTTGTCTGTTGGTCCGCCACTTTGGTCCAGACTGAAATAGCTCAACAAATGTTGGATGGATTGGCATTTAATTCTGGACAGACATGGTGTGAAAAGGCTGAATCCCACAGTGACCCTCTGACTTTTCATGTAACGTCACCATGAGCTCAACATTTGTGGTTTCTGAGTGAAATATCTCAACAGCTACTAAATAGATTCCCATGAAATCTATTACAGACAATAATTTGCCCCTAAAGATGAATTGTAAGTACTTTGAAAAACCTTTAACTTTATTAACATTTAACTTAGATGATAAACCATGGTGAACACTGTACCAGCTAAACATTAGCATGTTAGCATTGTCATGCCGATCATCTTAGCATGCTGACATTAGCATTTAGCTCAGGCCACTACTGTGCCTACGTACAACTTCACAGAGCCAGCAGTATGGCTGTAGACTCTTATTTGTGTGTGATTTCTGTTATTCCCATCCCTTACTCTATCATCATGTTAGCGGTCAACACACTTCTGCACAAATATTACAAATTTCTGTTCTGTTCTGTTCTGTTTCTGTACTGTTTATTAATTCTCTCTTCAGCTTGTCTGGAAGCATCCATATGCATGAAATATTTCACATGGCAGTACGTTCAAGCTTGAACTTGGACAGAGAACTTGATTAGAGAATGCAGAAGATTGCCCGGCGGCCAAATTTGCCTATAGAACAAAACAAGAGAGAAGCTTGGGTTTTGACTGTGCAGACAGGGCAGGCAGCCAAATATAGGTCAACTCAACAGACCGTGTCCAAGCCCTCATCACACCACTGACCAGTACAAAGCAGCTTTCCCCAATAACAGCCATCAGAACTAGGTTATAGAGGCCCACAGCCCAGCTAGAGACAAGACTTTGAATAGGGATTAGGCCTAAAGGCTTTATTTTACTGAAGTATAATCTTGGTTTTTTGGTCTATATTTCAGCGCCGTAATGCAGGGTTATTTAGCCCCACATTTCAAAGGGGTAATCTCTGATATTGCTGTAACGTTGTAAATGCAGATCACAAGGCTATGATTGACATGGCTGACATGGGGAATATTGAGCTTAATCTTTTGACCCTTTAAGCTCATCAGTCAGGTCTGAGACAGGGCATGTTTTGGTGAAGATGGAATTCATCACAGATCAGCAGCAAATCAGCTAAATGTGTAAATATTATTTTCCTGTGGCAAGGATGCATTTGTGTTGTGCACTTGCATTTCAGCATACATGTGTGTGCATAGAGCACTAGAGCATGCTTGTGTGTGTATATCTGTGTGTGCGTGTCCCTTCTGGGATGTGAATGTTTGTTATGTGTTTGACAGGCAGTCCCTTGTCGCCTCATTAAAACTTGCTGCTGTGTTTTGTTTTGGCTTCACCAGTCATCTGTCCTTTTGTCTAGATCCTGTGCCCACACTTTCAAGATAACAAAACTTTAACACTTACATTAACAATGTAATTAGCACTGTCTGTATCTCATTGTGTATTTTTGAGATCCAGCATCAACAGCAGAGATATGCCTTTTATTTTGGGGTGTTACCTGTAAGAGTTCTGTGCTGTGATTTTCCTTCAACCTGGTTTCTAAAACAGCATAGTGCATTAGACAAACTAAATTAAACATGGGCTATTGGGGATGGACGTTTACATGTAAATCTTCTGATCTGCATTCTGCACTGACTGCTGAACACAACAGAAGAACAACTCGCTGTGCAAAGAACTCTCCTGAGCAGATAAAGATACCTTTTAAGATGATCATTAAATTCAGTTGAGCATAGTTTTATGTTGACTAACTACTGAGGCCAGTTAAGGGAAACTCCATTAAACTAATAAAAACGTTTTATTGAACAGCAACCCTGTCTCCCACAAAATATGTTAACCACTAATTTGCTTTGCCAATTCTGGGGAAAAAAACACATTGTAATTGCCCAAATTACATGTTCCCTGTGGAGTGGCTGACCTCTTGAAGCACTAGGGAGCAGCTTTTTTAATAAAGGGTCTCTGTTTTGTTTGTCTCATGCATACACACGAGGACAAACATGCATATGCATGAGTGTGCGCCTGACGCAAGACACAGCTCCACAGTGCCAATGGTTTCACCTCTGATTGACAGGTGGTAGTAATGCGCCAAGAAATGCAGCAATACGCCAGTAAAGGTAAGGGGAAAAGAAGGCTGCTTTCTAATAAACATGGATGTAAACAATGATTAACAATAATTAAAATATCAGCTTTGTATATTTTACAGGAAAGGAAATGCATTCATCATTTTTGTAAGACCTCAAGGATACACACAGTGCATTTTGGTGAGGAACACTGCATGTAAATATAACCTTTGTTATTAACTGCACACGGCACTTTTCACTGGAAATGTTTGTTTCAGTCCAGTAAATGTGACATCCGTAGAGCTACATTAATTAATAGTTTTAAATAGTTGACATTGGATCAAATGGTGAGATGTAACGTGAAAGGCGCCGTTCGTAATGATGAACTCCCCAGGAAGTTAGCACTCGACTCTGCAGTTATCCTTAGATGATCCTAACAAGCTGACATGCACATGTCAAAATGCCACACGCAAGATCATAGAACAAAATGGGTGCTGGTGATTTGATGAGTGTCATAGGCCGCCGGCGTTGCCCTTTATACTGCACAGAGGTGACAGGGAACAGCCAGGCTAGATTAATTACAGAGTTTACAAAGCACAGGACTTCGGCACTGGAGATCAGAGTTTGTGCTGTGTCCCACCTGTTGTTAGGTTTAGGTAGTGCTCCACGTATTTAGCATTGCACTCCTTTAACATTGTCAGACTCACAATGGACAGTTTTAAAAAACAAGGATGAAAATTGATCCAGCAGAACCAGATACAGTGTCTTCTTTATTCCACGCATTCTTTGTCCTTGTCAAAACCTGGCACCTACATTACCCATTACCTTCCTCTGACAGTTCTGTCAGAGATTCGGGTGTGTTGATGATGGCTGAATTCCATTTAGTTGTATCAGTTTCAGGGTCCTGATATTGAGCATGCTGACTCACTGTCACACTGTCAGGGCTTACTAAGACACTTGATTTAAAGGGAGCCGCTGTTAGTTGATTAGCAACACATGTGTCTTTCCTACTATGGCAAGTCAAAAGGTCTGCTATGGCCCATTGTGGGGAAACCAAAGGAAAATACATTAACAGTGAATGTCTTTAAAAAATGAAACGACTTTTCACTATAGAACTGTCACTGGCAGACAATGGCAGATGGCCTTACAAGCGTCATTAAGGGTTAATCACCCATCAACTGAATCTATGCAGGGTAAAAGTCCAGATGCTAATGGACATTTATAATACATGCACACACTCACACACACACAAACACCACCCTGCTGTAGTGCGGTAATATAACACGCATCTCTCTGAGTGTCACTTAAGAATAGCAGCTCTGACGACAAATCATGAAAAGAAATTTGGCCACAATAAAAATCTATTATTTAATAAAAATGTTTTACTAAAAACATCACAGCACAAAGCTAGTTACAGTACAAGGGAAACACTTGCCAAAACACTTCAGAGAGCTGCTGCTGTGGTGTTGTTTTACTGCCTGGATGCCGGGCTCAGTGAATATGGTTCACAATTCAATTGAGTCTGCATGACTGTGTTTTCATTTCAAACGGCTATATCTATTTTTAGGCATAAATGCTAATGATGCTCATTGATGTTTGTTGGTGTGCGGTAGAAAGTACTGCTAATAATACAATAAAAAATAGTGTGATGTTCCAAGGACAACTAAAATCTTCAACTACAGCACATTGGGCGTTTCACTTTGATTTTTTCTTTTCCTTTTCCCAGCGCAGTCACGGTTCACATGTATGCAGCTAATTACCCAGAAAGAAGCATGTGCAATAGTCAAACAATATAGTGTAAATATGGTGAGAAGAATCGGGAGAATAATGTGACAAGGGACGCTCCTCGCAACAAATTTCTCTGTTGATTAGACTGTAATTTTTATCTAGACTAGACAACTTGTCTAAAAGTAAGAAAACAATCAGAAAAGAGTCAAAATTGAGAATTTGGAATTAAGCTAAGTCACAGCATCTGCGGGTAAACACTGTCATATTGGTTTCCCACGTGTGGCTAATGTTAGCAGTGCTAGAACCAGCAGCCGTATTTCCTTAGAGGTTAACATCAACATGCCTTGGCTGAATGTGGTTACGCATTGCTGCTTTCAAATGGTTATATGCCTGTGTATTCTGACACAGCCTACATACGACCTTGTATTAAATATCGAAAAATGTTAAGGAAACTGATAAAAAAATGTTTTGGATCTGCCCCTCTAACACACTCCACATCAAAATGTAATGGGTTCTTCCCTGGCCCATGCCACATCCCTCCACCAAGTTTGGTGCAAATCGGTTCGGGCATTTTTGCCTAATCCTGATGTCAAACAAACCAACAAACAAACAAACACGTGAAAAGATAAACTCCTTGGCGGAGGGAAATAGTTTAACCGACTAGTATTTCTGGTGCAGACTAGCAAGGGTAGCAATGTTTAATCGTTTAGTCGACTAATCTCGCGAATCCCTAAATGTGACTAACAAAAGAAGTTGTAAATAGTCGTCTGCCAGCAGGTTTTATGGAAGAATTCACGCGCTGAGGGATGAAAGTAGCTTGATGATGGTGTTTAAGGTTTAACCAACCCTCAAGCTCTTGACAAAACAAACACTATAACTAAATATGGTTGATTAGACTTGATGACAAACAAGATAGCACTAACAAGACAGAACTGAATTAAATTTAATCTACTAAT